>NC_047129.1:3418159-3428159 GCF_009829125.3 Periophthalmus magnuspinnatus | reverse complement strand
AACATAAGTCTTGCATTTATTAAAGGTGCAATGCGTAACTTTTCAGGTTGAGGGCCTGCCACTTACTTGTCTCCATGGAGATCTGATTGTTTTGTCTTCTTTTGGCTTAAACATATCTATTCAGCCTTCTTACTAAGTGGAATCGCTTCTCATTAGATCTTGCCAGTAAGCCGCCTCTGTGGAGTTATTTATCTAAGTTTAATGCCATACCGTGGCATTAAACTTAAATAACTGGCAAAGCAGAAACATCTCCATGGAGACCCTCCACCAAAAAAGTTACATGGTGCTTCTTTAATGTATTAAATGTATTGTGTGACTGGTTCCTAGGCAAAGCACAAAAGAAAAAAAAAACATACAAATAATTTCTGTTAAATTTGCTGACTAACGATGAAAAATGACTAGATTCATAAGTTCTTTTTTTTAATACATTTGTTAGAAAGAAATATAAGACTATATATCCCTTTGTCAAAACATATATTTGCTGTAGTTTGTAACAGATGTAGTAATAACTGTTCAGAATATGACTCAACAACCCGCAAATTAGTTCCACACATGTCAGAACTATATGTGTGAGTTTCCACTAGAAGGAAATATAAAGTGTTTGCCATGCTTCTTATGAAACCGGATTCCAGCTCAGTAATGTGTTAATGGCACTGTACCACCATAGAGGAGAAACCGCTAACCCCTGAAGTCTCCTAGAACAAGTGGTCCATGTCCACGATTTTTCACTGGTATAAAACAAATTAATTGCAAAGATTATTTTAATATTAACACATTGTTGCTCACCAGCTTTCCTTGAAAATGGATTGATCCCTGCTGTCGTGGAGGGCTGTGGTGAGAACATGGTTGGTGGGGGAGGCGGAGAGACTTCTGGGGTGGAAAACTAATGAAACAAAAATATACAGATTTACAAATCCTATATTATCCAAAATCTTGTAAGCTTTTAGCAATATTAGAATGTTGTTACCTTATCAAAAACATACCCGGAGTTCTGTTTCGCTTTATCCACAAATGTTTGAGTAATCCTTCCACCTAGTGATGTCATTAAGTGGTCATTTTAAAGTTAACAGCTTTTTCTGGCCTCATTTGAATTAATTTACTCTACACTACAGTAGCTTTAAGTTGTTGCATTTAAAAAAGAAACCAAAAAAAACAAAAAAACAAAAAAAAAACTTTGGTTCAGTAGAGTTTGCCACAGAAAGTTTAGTAATTCCAGGGCTGCAAATTTTCAAATGATTCTGGTGAAGGTGTATAGAGTTGAAAAGCCACATGGAGCACTCGATGCCATTACAAGGTGGAACAGAGTGTTTTTAGTTTGAGGGAAGAACACAATATTTGTGTTTTGTGAATGAAACTCCAGGTATATTTTTGATATGGGTACACTATTACTACTTAATATTAACAGATCCAAAATTTGCATAATATAGGCCCTTTAAAAAGTATTTGTGAATTGTATGTGTGGTTAGATATTTTGAGATGTGGTTAAAAGCCTTCGTGAGGAGATATTAGGGTCAGAGGAGCAAAGCACACAGTTCAAACAGGTGCATGCTCTGTTGTGCTGTTCAATGTCACTTGGGCTTGTAGAATACTTGGTTCCTGGTGAGGAGTACCTAGCTGGTGAATTGGAAAACTGTGTATGTTTAAAGTTGATAGGACGAAATAAAAAAAAATAAAAATATGAATGTCATACTGTTTGAGAGGGGCTCGCTGGTTCTGAGGTCTCCTGGTGGTTGTCTTTGGGTGATGACTTAAACCAACCACTGAACCATCCTCCTGATGTGCTAGCCTGTTGACAAATATCAAGTTAATAAAATGCACCAATCAAAGAAATATTGGCACATTTTGATTTCACTCATTAACAGGAACTTGCCTGTTTAGGAGGACTGCTGTGCTCAGAGCTACTATGGGTCATAGATGGTCTTTGCTGTATTTCAGGATATGTTTGATGCCCTGGGACCATCACTGGACTGGTTATCTAAATAAAACACAAAAATACTATTATTTATCTTGATTAATTTTTCGTGTTCTAGTGGAGATGATTTTTTATACAAAAAAAGTATACCTTTTCAATGAAAAATGGAAAAACATGATCATATTACAGATATTACTGTAAATGCAAGGAAATGTCTTACTGTGGTAGATTCAGAAAGTGGTACAGCTCCTGTAATAATAAAACAAATATTCAATTCAATAATAACTATCTTCTTTTATTTAATGCTTTATTTATGACAGGAAGGTCACATTGAGATATATATATATATACTTATAGGCAGTCTTGGAACACTGACCTGAAGGACAGGTGCCTGCAGAGTGCAACACACCAGTATTAGTGTGATAATAAGTGAAGTCTTGGCCCACTGCTGCACTGGCCACTGGGGGATCATGTGTAACAGGAGCTGGAACTGTGGGAGAGTTCTGTGGCCTGGAGACAGATAGGAAATCAAACTGTAGTAAAACAAATATAGAAAATATTGAAACTCCCATGCTAGAAGACATTATTATACAATGCTGATATGTCGTACCATTCATAAACTCCACTGCAGTCTGTTGGGGCGACTTGTTGGTTTCCACCTAAAACGTCATTCGCAAAGATTTCATCAGTGTCTCTGTAGTAAAGCAGCTCAGGTTCTGGACTCTGCACAGAGCTGGAGTCTCCTGTGTTAATACAAACATCATCATGATGTAACATTTTTGTTTATACTGTGATGCTGCAATATCAAAACTCTTCTTGTTCAATTTACTGAAAAAAGCCATATAGACCATGATCCATTTCAGGTCAGCCCAAAAATGAAAAATATTGTTTTTGTGTATTTATTCAAATCTAGGCTAATATGATATGTTATGATGGTTCCTTAGTTGTTGTGTACAAGTAATGGTGAGACTTACCTGTAGTTGCTGAAGGTTCCTGGCTTATTTCACAGAAGCTGCAAGTGCCAGTCTGTAAAGAATAACAAAGAAACCATTCATACTGTAGCCTTACATAATAAACATACATATATTGAATAAATAGGCTGCTTTCATTTACCTGTAAGCGCTGATGCCTTAAGTGCAGTTGTGTCATCCAACCTGGCTCCTGTTCTGCTCCACTCAGCCCAGCCTCACTCACCTCAGAATGTCTGAGCCTGTCTGACAACTAAAAAACAAAGCACCGAATCATTCATGAATACATCTCTGTAATCATAATAATAATACTCACAAAACTGATGGCTAGTTCTTACAGTTTATAATATGTTTGATCATATGTTTGATAATTTTATACAATATATTTTATTTAATGATCTGATATTGTTAGCATATTATCTAATCCATTTCAATTTGAAATGCATGCCCAATCAATATTTTTTTTAAATGATTGGGAGAGCTTCTGGGTCAGAAAAATATAAACATTGTAAAAAAATCATGTGTTGTTCAATGACATAAAACTTTAATGAAATGTGGAGATGAGGTGGGTGTACAATGATGTACTTTTTGTGTCTTTTTCATGATATTTTTTTCTTCAATAAACAATTACAACTGTTTAAGGCTTGCATTGTACCTTCAAAAGTAGATCGGTAAGCACAAACATCGGTGCGTTCTGCCGGAGGATGGCCTGTCCCACCATCTCACAGTAATGAAAGGCCTGAGAGGAGAGTCCACAGTCCAACAGCCGGGTTGCATACAGAAACTTATACACCTGAAGATGGACCAAAAATTAAGTTATTCTCAAATTTTCCTTTGTAATTTTATGATATCTTTTTTTAAATTTTTGACTTTTTTTGTGACAAAGGCATATTTGTACCTGAAAAGATGGTATGGAGAAGTATTTCCCTCCAAGATTCTGGCAGTACTCATACAACTCGGTGCACTGGATGGCAGAGTTTGTGGCAAAGTCTTTAAATGACTGCCTGCAAAATTAGGCAGCTAGATATTTACATAATCATGAAAAATTATGAAACATAGTGAAAATAAAATAAATTAAAAAACAAACAAAAAGCAGCAAACTTCCATAACAATTAGTCATATCTTGAGCCTGGTCCCACCTGTGACTGCTGCCGAGGAGCACCAGCCTCTGATCCTTCTGAGTGAAGCCTCCAAAGGGCAGCCCGGCAGTCAGGTAGCACACATGAGCCGAGTGTAAAAGTCCTCTGGAGGCTGGTGGACACAGGGATAGATTTAATCAATAACTATCAAAATAGTCAAAATCTTAAGTCATGGAAGAGTACAGCTGTAATATACTGTATAATTTAACTAGTAAAAGTAAAAAAAAAAGTTTTCCAAATAGTAAATGGTACATAGTGACAATACATTACATGGATGGCACATATAAATGACCAGAATACATACCCAGAGTGTCTCCCATGGTGGCGATGGACCTCTGTTTGACAGCAGAGTTGGAAGTGTCATTGGAGAGGATCACAGCCAGGTGAGGCCTCCAGTCACCCCACCTCTCACTGCCACAGAACTAGATAAAACACAGGATGGTTCAGAGACAATGTCAGACTGTATAAAAGCTTGAGAAAGACCTTTTATTTAATACATTTTAGTTTGATCACAAAAAGTACATTTTTTCTAACATAACTAACATTGCTTATTTTCCGTTCCGTTCCGTTCATGTAATCAACTGTGTTTACGTTCTAGAATTTGTGCCAGTTTTTTTTGTGGAGGGCAATTAATTACAGTGTTACTAAAACTCAGCATTCGCTCTATCCAGACTTAAAACAGTCAGCCTCTCCTAGGTGCTTGCCTGGCAAATCCACAATGATATATCTCTGTATTGTTTATGCAGCTGGATATCAGTCTGGTCCCCACACCCTCCATCATGTCTTGAGCCAGAACCAAACATGACCATTCAATCAGATTTATTTTTTCAGTTGCACACGTGAAACGAAGGAGCTCATCAGTCACCTATCATTTACAAATAAAATTTCACTTCATTAAGTTTAGTGCTTCACTCTGATTCTGCAGAAACCTGTAATGTTTTTCTGTCCCCAGTGATATTTTTTTCTTTTTTTTTGTAGCTTCACAGTTTAGAAATTCCATGGCTGCAAATTTTCAAATGATATCAAGTGAATATGTACAGACTTAGAAAACACAGTGGAGCACTTTCTGTATTACCACTTGATGACATCACAAAGTGGGACACAGTGTTTATGGTTTGAGAGAAGAACACAGCCTAAATATGCAGCATTTGTGTGTTAAATATTTGTGAATGAACCTCCAGGTATGTTTTTGATGAGGATAAACTATTATAACAGATCAAAATGTGTGTAATATAGGTCCTGTGTAGTATATAGTATAGTATCTTGTATAGAATTTGTGAAAGTATGTGTGGTTAGATATTTTGAGATGTTTGTGGTTGTAGATGTGTTTTCTTTTTTCTCTTGCACATGTGAAATGAAAGCTCATTGGTCATCTATCATGTACAAGGAAAATTTCTCTCACCTCATTAACAGAGTTTAATGCTTCACTCATTGATTTTTCCTTGTAAGCAGCCATATTTGTCTTGATACGGACTGACCATGTGTGTCCCTGATTGGCTAATCCAACTGTCAAACCAGTGTGTATTGTGGATCCCTGGCAAGCTATGTGCATGATTGGTGTTTCATTACCGTGGCTACAGCAGGGACCCTCCCAGACAGCAGCTGGAAGAGGGTCTGAAGTGGGTCATTGGCTGTGAGCTGTCCTGTAAACCTGCCAAAAAACACATTGCAACAACTGTTTTAAATGCTCAGTAACAGCCAAGATACTCAGCATTGTATCAAATTAAAAAGACCCAGTTGTCATCCTCTAAGTCCATCACAATCACTATTCCTTTTTTCCCAGTGGACAGCTAAAAGGAAACTCACAACATCTGATACAAGAACATGATAGGATTATGTTAGTGCTATGTCTAACTAGGGCTAAAATAGACCCAGGGTTCAATGATCAATACTAAAATGACACTTAGATGATACAGTGAGATAAGTGTTATAAGTCATTAAAAGCTTAGGGCACGGTTTTGGCCCATATAACTTACAGTGTAGAATTTTTGAATGACCTCAGTGTCTCTCATTAAATTGTAACTAGGGTATTAAAGATAATATTATTTTTATGACAGATTTATTACATACATTTATGGCTATATCCTCTTCTCTTCCTATACTAAAATAAAAGCATGTTTTTTTCATTGTGGGTGGTTTTATTGCGCTGAAAAACAAAGAAAAACATCCTTACTGTGAGGGGGCTTGCATCTCCATAAAACTCTTATTTAGAGGAGAACGTCCTTCTGCTTGTTTCCATGGAAATGTTGTTCCTTTGGCTATAATATTCCAAGGTACGGCATGCAATTGATCTATCTTGATGGAAAATGTTTTGAAGTATGGATTTAACTTTCTATTTTCATGGAATTAAGCAGATGACTTTCGACCTACAAAAAGTTATATACTATCACTTTAAGTACTGATTTCAACACTTGTATTTCCAACCCTCAATTTGAAATTTATAGATGCAACTTTTAGACAGTGCCTGAACAACACCAAACTGAAAACAAAACATGTTAGTCTATGAAGTTAGTAGATCTGGCTCCAATCATTTTTAGGGTCAAAGGAAAGAAATTCCATGAATGATTCAACATGATAATTAATATTAGAGAAAATATCTGTTGATTTCTAACCACACCACAAAATCTACCTGGATCCAATCAAACACTACAAGTCTAAGGAGTATTAAAAAAGACTGGCCTCTTATAAACTAATTTCGGTGACTAATAAAGATGCTTGGGATGCCTAATGTAACAAGGAATATCTTTGGAGCACTCCAAAAAATTTTAACTAGTTACCACTTAACCACTAAAAACGGTTACGTTTTGTACTAGTTCCAAGCCCAGCTATCCATTTCAAGTTGTGTCAGAATAAGCCATGTGGTTTGAATATGTTTGAAAAATCTATTAATTTTTTTAATAAAGGGACTCATGATTGATACTGACGCACACAGACGGTGAAAGCCTAAAGGTTAGAGGTGATGTTCAAAGTCCTAGTTGGACACATTTTATTTTATTTTGGGACACGTCGTGAGAACACTTCAAGACCGTTCTCATGTTTCTTCCTGTGTGAAACACAAGTCACATTTTTGTAAACATATCCCGTAAAGTTAATAGATCCTTGGGCGGATCCTTTTTGCACCTCTAATCTTTTTTCATAATGCAAGTAGAAACCTTGGCTTCAAAACAGCTAAGTTGATCAGATGCATCTTATACAAGTGAACTAAGAATGCTACTTGTATAACCGCACATCGTAACATCTAAGTTTAGTCAAAAGGAATTTCTACAAAAATGGCTGCTCATAATCACTTATACAATGACTTTTAGCAGCTGTTGCGTGTCTCACCTGTTCAGTACAGTGACGTAGGACCTGTTGTCCATTTTGCTCGCCAGAAACAGAGCATGTCCCCACAGACCACTGCTCATTGCAGACTCCAATGCTTCCTGGAAAGCACATCAGAGATTCTTTTTGTTATGTATTTACTTTCATACATTGTATGCACATAGAATTTATAAGCAAAGAGTTTGGGTAAATGCTTTTTTTCCATTTTTTTAAGAATCTTAAAAATTATATATAGTTTATTTTTATGTATTAGTTCATGCTTAAAACGAGAAAAAAACCACTTTGTAATATTGTATACATTTTTAATTCAATAATAATGTATTTATTATTTTGTATGTATGTATGTATGTATGTATGTGTTGTTATTATTATTATTATTATTATTATTATTATTATTATTTTATGTATAATTATCTTGAGAAAAGAAACAATGCTTTAATACAAATAGCCATAGTGCCATAGTTGTGTGGTTGACCTTCTTTCTCCCAGCCAGCAGTAGCTGTGTATAACTCCTCAGCGCTCTTTGTGCACTCTCAGAGCTGCAGTGTCCTGTCAGAAGGTCGTCCTCTCCGTCAGAGGGTGGAGCTTCAGTCATGGAGCCCTCACTGAAGTCTATGAGAGAGGCCGAGTCTGACTGACCACTGCCAGCCCCCCGAGAGCCCTGGACCAGCAGATCTGCCATGTCTGAACCCACTATTTGCTGGCAATGGGAGGATAAAAATACATTAATTTTATAATAATTTATAATATTTTTTTATAATAAATGCTATTAGTTAATCTTTATTTTAAGCTAAGTCATAGCAGAACATGGTAGTACAGACTCAATAAAATGAAACACAAATGAAGCAGTGGGGATCTCAGCTACATATATATATATATATATATATATATATATATATATATATATATATATATATATATATATATATATATATATATATATATATATATATATATATATATATATATATAGGCAAACCAGGAGGGGGAACAGTACTTCACCAACACTGTTTACAGTGCGGGTGGACAGCTGCTGACCTCGACTGGGGATGTTGTCGGGTGGTGGAAGGAATACTTTGAGGATCTCCTCGATCCCACCGTCACGTCTTCTGAGGAGGACGCAGAGACTGGGGACCCGAAGGCGGACTCATCCATCACCCTGGCTGAAGTCACCAAGGTGGTTGACAAGCTCCTCGGTGGCAAGGCTCCGGGGGTGGATGAGATCCGTCCTAAGTACCTTAAGTCTCTGGATGTTGTGGGGCTGTCTTGGCTGACACGTCTCTACAACATCGCGTGGCAGTCGGGGACAGTACCTCTGGACTGGAAGACCGGGGTGGTGGTCCCTCTGTTTAAGAAGGGGGACGGGAGGGTGTGTTCCATTTACAGGGGAATCACACTCCTCAGCCTTCCTGGTAAGGTCTATTCCAGGGTACTGGAGAGGAGAATACGACCGATAGTCGAACCTCAGATTCAGGAGGAGCAGTGTGGTTTTTGTCCTGGTCGTGGAACACTGAACCAGCTCTATACTCTCTATTGGGTCCTTGAGGGCTCATGGGAGTTTGCCCAACCAGTCCATGTGTTTTGTGGATCTGGAGAAGGCATTTAACCATGTCACTCATGGTGTCTTTTGGGGGGTGGTCCAGGAGTATGGGTTCTGGGGCTCTTTGCTAAGGGCTGTCCGGTCCCTGTATGACCGGAGCAGGAGCTGTGTTCGCATTGCTGGCAGTAAGTCAAACCTGTTCCCGGTGCATGTTGGACTCCGCCAGGGCTGCCCTTTGTCACCAGTTCTGTTCATTATTTTTATGAATAGAATTTCTAGGCACAGCCAGGGGCTGGAGGGGTCCGGTTTGGGACCCACAGGGTCCCATCTCTACTGTTCGCAGATGATGTTGTCCTGATGGCTTCATCAAGCCAGGACCTGCAGCAGGCATTGGGGTGGTTTGCAGCCGAGTGTGAAGCGGCTGGGATGAGAATCAGCTCCTCCAAATCTGAGGTTGTGGTTCTCGACCGGGAAAAGGTGGCTTGGCCTCTCCGGGTGGGTGGTGAGTTTAAGTATCTCAGGTCTTGTTCATGAGTGAGGGAGGGATGGAGCGTGAGATTGACAGACGGATCGGTGCAGCGTCTGCAGTGATGCGGTCACTGTATTGGTCAATTGTGGTAAAGAAGGAGCCAAGTCGAAGGGCAAAGCTCTTGATTTAGCGGTCAATCTACGTTCCTACCCTCACCTATGGTCATGAGCTCTGGCCTGGCCTGGGAACACCTTGGGATCCCACCGGAGGAGCTGGAAGACGTGTCTGGGGTGCGGGAAGTATGGGAGTCCCTGCCTAGACTGCTGCCCCTGCGACCCGGCCCCGGATAAGTGGAAGAAAATGGATGGATGTGAGTGTGGAAAAAAATAAAAATAAATAAATAAAATAAATAAATAAATAAATAAATAAATAAATAAATAAATATATATATATATATATATATATATATATATATATATATATATATATATATATATATATATATATATATATATATATATATATATATATATATATATATATATATATATATATATATATAGGGACCCTAGACTGGATTACAAAAAATATACTCACAATGTTTCATATATATATATATATATATATATATATATATATATATATATATAT
>NC_047129.1:3231526-3415430 GCF_009829125.3 Periophthalmus magnuspinnatus | reverse complement strand
AAATATTGAAAAAGCTGTATCTTTATCTTAAGAGCTATTACAAAATTAAACAATAATTAAATAACCATGTATTTTAGATTAGATAGTCCAACATAACATCCAAAATTTGTAAATCTGGTCATTTATATTAGAAAGGTGAATTATCTCGTTATATTTATCCTACCACAGCATGATCAGCATATCAACATTAGCAATTCTTGTCTGTCCCCCATCCCAGTTAAATAGTGAAGGCTAGGACATGGTTTTGAATATGATATTATTTGAAAACGCATCATTCTAAATATTAAGAATTAAATAAAAATGTCAGTATATGTCACAATATTATAACAATACAGTAGCAGTAAAGCATGACAACAACAAATGTTTAAAAGTGCTAGCGATAGCGAGATCTGTTTCTAGTAGATTTTATTCAAGTAGATATTTCAAGGCATTTACTGAGAAGTTTGAAGTACATTGGGAAGTATATTATTTCATTCCATTGGAAAAAGAAACTAACATGAGTAGTGGCTGCATACACTATACAAACACTGTTAAATGCCAGCTGTGTCTCCTTGCTTAAGTTAATGTAGAATAGTATAAACATTTCTAGCGCAGTAAGGACAGCGTACTCTGCTGTGAGTGTTTCTGCTAAGGCTGGCCTTATCTGAACTTACTGTCTACTCAGGTCCTCCAACATATTTTATAACTGAGTGGATGCACGTTCGAAATATGGAAATTACTTTTTAAGGCAATTAATATGTGAACTATCAGCTGTATTTTCAGAATGTGTCAGTGCTATGTATAGTTAGAGTGGAAGGTGGAAAGTCACCTTCCTTATTCCATGGAAATAGAAAAAAACATACTTCAGAACAGTCTCTATGATAGATGAGTTTTATGCCATAGTCTAGCAGATTATAGCCAAAGAACAACACTTTCATAGAAACCAGGAAGCCCTCCCCCAGGCGAAAAAAGAGTCAGGTTTGTGGAGATGCAAGCCTGCTAACAGTAATTACACATGTTTTCTTTGTTTTTCAATACAATAAATGCAACCGAGTCTATTATTTGGTGAAAATGTTACATACTATGGTTTTAATATTCTATGCAAAAAATTTCTCAATTAGTCAATATTGTTTTTCTTCTTTTTTATAGGTTTGATTATAACTAGGTTGTAACTTATTTACAGAATATGATTAGTTACTATTAATCCAATACAATTTATATTTAGAGTGGCCTATTTTGTGTACATCATTTATTTTAACATTTGTTGTTTAAAATTAGTCGTGGCAAGTTGACAGTTCAAATTTCTTTTTCATGTAGTCATATTCCAGTAAGAACATAGACAGCTAATGTGTATTATGTTCAAAAATGCTATCTTAAAAAAACGGGAAATTGGATAACAAAAAGTATTAAATAAATTGTAATTAATACTGCCCTTATTACAACATGCATACCTTGAATGTGGTTGCTGCTGCTCTCCCCATCCATACCCATAAGGATAGGGCTGAGGTCCGTAGGTGTAAGGATCTCCCCTCACAGGACTGGCCATAGGGGGCATGAAGCGTGACTCAGGGTGGCCCCAGGTCCTGTCCCATTCTCTGGGGTCTGGCAGAGGGTAGCACTGCCCTCTCTCCTGGTTTGGATACTTGTAGTAATCCAGTCTAGGGTCCCTGGTTTTGGGTTGTCCCATTTGTGATCTGGGCCGACCTCTGTGTTCCATCCTTCAATTTCAAACCTGGCAAGCGAAAATAAAAGTTAAACATAAAGAAAATTGAAATCTAATTTGTTTGTTTGGGATACTTACAATGTTCTGTAAACCCAAAGTGCAACTGCAACTGCCACATCATTTCCCAAGCTGATAACAAACAACCCACTGATACCACCAGCAGTAGTCCTAAAGATAACAAGGGGTAAAAGTTCACTGTAATCCCAAATAATAAAGACACTGATTTAATTCAAACGTATGGATAAGCACAAATCAAACCTTACCATCTTCTATCTTTTCCTATGTTTGCCTGTGGTGTCCCAGCCCAGCCCTTGATGAGTCAAAGGGCAGGGTAAACAAAACGAAGCACGCCCTGATTTTGACAGCTCAAATTTAAGAAAGCAGAAAAATCTCTTTAAAATAGTTCTCTCTAAAACATAATTACTGCAAGTAGTTTCCGTTTAAATTCGTTTAAAATACACACGCGTTGAGCATTGGTAAAGTTAACTTACATGGAAAACAAAAAAAGTGCGCCTTGCCACGTTGCCGGTAGAAGAGATGCATCAACTCGAGAGAGGGGAAAAGTTATGAGCTGGTTTGGGATCAGTTTGAGGAGCTGAGGGTAAAAAGCGAAAAGAATGCGGCTCAGTCAGTCATTTTGCAGGAAAAGGGAGAAATTGTACTTAATCAAACAGGCCAACGGAGGGCGCTGTTTATCTGAGTAAGTAAGAGAGTAATAATGGTCAAACACATAGGTAACATTTTGATACCACAATATAATAATAATAATAATAATAATAATAATAATAATAATAATAATAATAATAATAATAATAATAATAATAATAATAATAATAATAATAATAATAATAACAATAATAATAATAATAATAATAATAATAATAATAATAATAATAATAACAATAACAACAACAAGAAGAACAACAAGAAGAACAACAAGAAGAACAACAAGAAGAATCATGTATAGCCAATATAGTTAACTATTAGACTATAGATTGGAATCAGTTCAAATTTAGCTATACACAGTAATGATACTGGTCCAAATGAACATCTTTTTTTTTTTTCTACTAGTTTAAAGGTACACTATACAACTTTTCTTGCAGAAGGTACACCACCTGCTTGTCTTTATGAAATATTAGGTTATTGTTTTATCTAGAATGTTCCACAATATGGCGTTAAACTTAAAAACAAAACTAAAACTAAACATTTTTGACAACCCTTCTCTTTACATTGCTATGATAATATCATTATCATAGCAATGCAAAGAAACAAAGAAATTAAACAAAATTATTGAACCTATAGGCTACACAGCTTGGCCTAGAACTATTTTGGAAACACTATTTATAGTAAAGTTGTTGCTGAAGTGCTCTTAAAAATATGTGTTGACCGAAAATATGGTACACAGTGGCATGGTCCTGCAGCCCAATTGTCTTCTCTGTGCCAAACACTTGTTTAGTGTCTCCTATGCCTCACTCCACTCATGAGGGTCAAGAGGGCCAGGCCTATAATAGGGCACTTACTGTAGTACCTCAGATCAAGAAGCTTGCCACTGCCACCTGCAGAGGGAGGCAGAGTTGAGATAAAAAGTCAACAGCAACCAAAAAATAGAATAGCACAATATGCACCTTTTTAGAGTCATACTGAATCCAGTTTAATCCAGCTCTTTGATGCTTAGACTGCTGCTTTTTGTAATCATTTGTGTATAGCTAGGGCAGTAGGTCCAAAGCTACAGTGGAACATTAACATCTACATGGAGGCAAGTGGGTGGTGGATCTTCCATCTGAAAAAGTTATATAGCCTTATGCAGTCGTGGAAGAAGTACTCAATTCTGTTACTTAAGAAAAAGTATAGATACCGGAGCAAAAAAAAACAAAAACAAAAACAAAAAAACTCAAGTAGGGGAAAAGAATCACGTGAAAAAACTCTACTTCTGTAAAAGTAGTACCCATTTAAAAATGTACCCATTTAAAAATGCACTTAAAGAGTAAGAAGTAAATAAGTAAAAAAGTTTTGTTTGTTTGTTTGTTTGTTTGTTTTTTAGTGTGCTGAATTTGGTTCAGCAGAAACAGTTGAATCAATAGCTTTATATTGTTTGCTCAAATTATAATTGTGTTTAAAAAATAAAAAGACTCAGGCTATTCAGCATATCTCAAACAATAATAAAAAATGCTTTTACCTGTTAGTCCAGTTCAAAAATGTAATGTAATAGAAAGATACCAGCCCTCAAATGTAGTGAAGTAAACTAAAAGTAAAAAGTATCCACTGTAAAATGTACTTTTAAAAGTACAGATACGTAAAATGTATACCTAAGTACAGTACTTCACTGCTTTTTCTTTGTTACTTTCTAACACTGGGCTAATGCATATTTAAAAGAACAAACATGGTAGTCTTAGCTCCATCGAAAATAGACTAAAAATTTCTCGCTGATGGGCATCTATCTTGCATTATAATACATCAATGAGATGCAGTCTCATGTGACAAAGCCTGCACTGTGACCTAACTGGCTGTGTTTCGTCTTGCTCATCTCACAGCTGAGGTCACCCGAGTTTGCACACGGGCTGCAACCGAAACCACATGGGGTCGCAGTGTCCACAGGGCTCGTGTAGAGAGACCAGTGTTTTTACTGTAGTATTACCTTGGGGCCAATGGTAGCGGCGTATGTAAATGTGTCTGGCACCGGGGCGGCTCCTTTCAGTCCTGGGCTGGCTGTAGTGTTTGCTAATACAAGCAGTGCACGAAGCGGCACGGTCACACAGAAGCTGACAGCGCGCAGAGTAGTACGCACCTTCACATCTCCGCTCTGGATTTTGTTGGATCTAACGCCTTACGGATGTGCAATATGACGTTTGAAGAAAACAGTGGGGAAAACTCATCGGACAGGTTGGTGAACATTTTGCATCAATATCTACACGCGCAATTTCGACTATTTTTGGGGAGGTTTTACGCATTTAATTTTTTAAATTTTTTGCTGCAAATTTCCAACAGTGCATGCTTTTTAATAATACGGAATTACTCTACGATTATGTTTTTTTAATGTTAGTTTTATTGCACGTTGTTGCCCGGTTCGTCATTTGGAGGGACAAGTTCGGACAAGTGCAGAGTTCAGCCAACGTCTGTGCGCCGCTAGCATGCTAACCGGCTTTTAGCTAACTAATCCAAATTGTGCTAGCTTGTTTTTTTTTTTTTGTTAGCGAATCTGATAAAACTTAACAAAATGCGTGCTTCTTAGATTATCTTCTCTTCAAAAAGCATTCCACACCACACATAGCCTATATTTTCTTTATATCTTGCAACTTTATTTAATATTATGCCTATATTGTCAAAAATAAATAGTGGATATGCTAATGTAGGCTAATTGTTAAGTGAAATCTTGTGAAATGGATATAGATTGACTGTGACACTGTGTTTTATAGGATGGAATCGGTGGCCACAGCGCTGGAAGAGGTCCTGAGCTCTGCATTGCCTCAGGGTTGCATCACTGTGGGAGTTTATGAGGCAGCCAAGTCACTTAATGCGTAAGTTTTAATAGTCCAATCAACATTACCTGTGCGCAAATAGGAGCCCATTAGATGCGTTGAATATCATGACTTTATTACATGCAGTTCCAATCAAGGTAACTAACTTTTCAAACTCGAATTGAAGATGTATTATTTCAGTTGAGAAGGTTACATATTTGGTTATTATATGTAGTTTTATATATATTTGGAGATTTTGTTTCTCATTTATGCAACCTGAAACTATCAGCCCTTACATTAGCCATGCCATTGCTAATTCCAAACCAATATGTTATGCAATGTTTGACCTAAGGTGCCTAAGAGCCATGCAACGACCAAAAGGAAATTACTACTACCCTTATTATTAACTTTTAACTTCAAACTGTAATATGCAGTGGTAGATAGATATATAAAATGACCAATAAAATGTATTATATTCACCTTGTTAGCTAATTTTCCTCTATTCTTATTCCAACAGTGACCCAGACAACGTGGTCCTCTGCCTGTTAGCCACAGATGAGGAGGAGGATGTTGCTCTCCAGATTCACTTTACCTTGATCCAGGCGTTTTGCTGTGAAAATTACATCAACATCCTGCGAGTGAGCAACATGCGGCGTCTCGCTGAGATTCTGGGTGGAGGGGTGAAGCCTGCAGCCGACTTGGACCTACACTGCATTCTAGTTACAGTAAGTGTCATTAGTCACAAGTGCTTACAACACTGCTTAGGGCTTCCTATTGCTCACTTCTCACGAGGCTGTGAAAGGCAGCTATTGTTTGGCCAGGTATCTGTGGAAGCTTTGTTGCTGGCAAGGGCTGAAAAGAGTTGTTTCTAGCATTTGCTATGGAGTTTGTATGTTAAATAAAGCTGGGAGAAGATGCTCCTGTCTTGCCTCTTTGCAAATGTAACTGTTTGTATGAGGTTGGTTTAAGTGCTGGGTTTGTAAGAACCTAAAGACGAACCAGTGATCTATGCAATATTGAATATTTGCGATAAGATAGATAATATTTGGAACTATGCTGGCATAGTAATTCATAAGTCAAAATCAAAACTTTGTGATAGTATGTAACTTTCTGAAGGTAGAAAGTCTGATTCATGAAAAAAATGTTAAAATCATACTTTGGAACATTCTCCACAAAGATGGATACATTTTATGTCATACTGTAGAAGATTATAGCCAAAGGACAACATTTCCATGGAAATAAGCAGAAGGAGCCCCCCCTTCATTTTTTGTGGAAATGCAAGCCCACTCACACTAAGGATGTTTTTCAATGCAAAAAAACCATCCATAATGAAAAACATGCTTTATTTTAGTCGCAAGGTTACATATTTATTGTTACAATACATTTTCATTATACACATCATTAACTAATCATCATCTCTTTGTTATTTTTGCAGAACCCTCAATCTTCTTTCTGCAAAGACCCAGCACTGAGCAAAGTCAACAGATTCTGCAGAGACAGCCGCTGCTTGGACCAATGGGTACCAGTTATCAACCTCCCCGACCGATGAAAACTGTTGGATTTTAAACTACTGTGTGTGCAAAAAAATGGGATATTAACTGCACAAGTGTTAATGTCTTGTCTTGGGACTCCTTCGGGCCCCTCCATGGATCATACAGGGGAAGCAGGCGCTGAAAGGAGAAGAGAGAACAAAATCAAACCAAAGTGCACCAGGAAGCAAGCTGCAAATTTAGTGGGTCAGAGCTGAGGCAAGCATGACTCAGCTAAAGCACCTTCCAGGATTTCCAAAGGGTGACTACGCGATTTGCCGAGAAAGAAACCGGAAATTCAATCATGTCTGCAGATAAGGACATGTGGTTGGCAGCACTGGAGCAAGAGAGGGAGGAGGGGAGAGGAGAGGAGAGAAGGAAAGACCAATTCATTCAGAACTTAACACGATCCTCACACAACAAATCCAAGTCTGCGTATTTATTTATATTATTTAAGTCAATTTGCTGATCTTAAGAAGGGAATGTTTTCTAGTTATTCTAAAGGCAATGCAATATTTGGCCGTCTTGTTTTTTTATGTTTCAAGATGAATTTGATATTTATTGTGCAAAGTTCATGGATTTATACCTTTTTGTTAAGTTGGATGAAATAAAAACCTGTTCTGAGCTTACGTTCTCTGTTGCCAATGTTTTTCAAATGTACCCAGTAGTAGTAACATAGTGTGCCTGCTTAGTACTAGAAGTTAATGCGTTTTGGAAATCAGCCCTGGAAGAGGACTGGGAGATCTAGGATGTTCAAATGCCAAAAACATTACTAAAAATCACCTGATTTTTTCACTATACCCCTAACAGTTTAAGTCAAATGTTGTTAAAGTATCAATATTGCTCATTACATTTAAATATTTGGAGAAAAATATGCCAATCATACAAAGTAACATGTTTAGTCTGTGTGTATTTCCCAAGTATGTTTGTAAAGGACAGGGAAGGAAGGGCATCTGAGGTAAAAAATGATCAAATGTCACAATAGGAGGAAGACGATGTATCGGGTCATACTTTGCCTGTAAACAAAATATACTGTGTCAAGGTACTTTGTAGACCAGTTGTTCTCAGATTGTGGTTATGGGATGTAACGATCCATTAATCCATGTTTTAGTCCTTTTTTAGGCTTACATTAGTCATTGATTACATAATTTATATTCTTGGAACTGGTTTGGAACACATTTTGATTAATACAAGCTTTAGTCCTCATGAGATTCAGCTACCGGATATGTGACATTTTGAGGACTTTTCTCCATTCAAAAGATATATTTTGTTATACAACGGTACATATTGATCATTTTAAAAGCCAAAGATCCAATTGTAATTAATAATTTTGTCCCTGATGTCTACTTATTTCATTCTGACTTTACTTGAAAATACTTTGTGAGTAAAATATATTCAAATAGTTTTTTTTGCCACCTTAGGCGATATTTGTTAATGCGCTAATGCGCCCCAGTTTCAGTATTAAACCAGTTTTTCTCTTCCTCTTAAAGTCAGTGAAAAAACATATAAAAACAGTTTGATAGAACCGGATATCTATGTGTAATCTGTGCTGTCAAAAAACGATATTCAAAGTGCATACTGTTAGCTTAATACTAGCCTAGTTTTCCATTACTGTTACTGTCTCCCACCATCCATAGACATGCATTTTGATGAATTGGTCTAAATGTACACCTCCTTTTGTGAATGATAGTAGAGTGAGATTAGTTAAGTCAACCTGTCTGGGAACTGTCGTAAAACTTGACCTTTGACTCAGCAAAGGTCTCCAGTTTCACTCAGAGGAGGAGAATTCCCTTTGTTCACCACTTTCTCCATGGCTGCTGTGTCCATGCAATCCAAGCTAAATTTAAAGCTGACTGCATCAAAATCACCGGGATGGGAACATGCAATGCATGCAAGGTTTTTTTTAATACTCTATAAGACTTGGGAGACTCAAGATCTGTATTTGAGGAAAAGTGCTGTGACTGCAAAACACATACACCCCTACATTCGAATTTACTCTACTGCAGATAGTACTGGTAGCAGTTTACATGTAGGGCAGGTTCTGGCTATAGATAATTTTTGTTCACTCAAAACTACTACTCATGTGAAAGAGACAAATCTATCTTTAGATTGACCAACCTACTCATGTGTTTCAGAATGAAAAATTATGAGCATTGCCATAGCTGTTAACAATTCAAAACAAAATATATCTTTCAAACAGGAAAAATGTCTCCAAATGTATGAAACAGTTCAAACCCATGAGTACTTTCAGTTTGTCCATCAAAATTCTGCTGCTATGTTTTCTACATTTGTGAGTAGCCTTTAACAATACTGCAGTTCAATTACTTCACTTTTACTGATACTTGTTGGAGGGTCTGCGAACTTGTTTCCATGGAGAGGTTTCTGCTTTTGCTGGAATGACCACAGTATGGCATTTAACATGTCTGTCTTCATGGAGACAAAGAGGTAATGCCACCAGGCCAAGTTACATGTCAAATCTGTGGAGAAGAAATTCAAGGTATTTTAAGCAATACAAACACTATAACTGAACAAATCCAAAATAGGTAAGTTGAATGCCATTCTGTGGAACATTCAAGGAGAGCAATATCATACTATGATCTTTTTGGCAAGTAAAGAACACAAGATCCATCAAAAAAGTTCTGTAAAGTAAAATGTTTCTATTATATTATAACCTTTTCTGCACTTTAAAGTAAAAGTATCTATTCACCCATGAACTCTTGTGTGAAGAGAGAACCCTAGAACTCATTCAGGTCCTTTTTTGATGAGTGGGGAGGGACAAAGAGCCACACACAGAGAGTCACGGGACAAGGCCAGCATGAGTCAGGTCCTATTCATGTCTCAGTGCTAGAGCCGTATAGTACTTTAGCTCGGCTGCTAAAAATAACCCAGTGAAAAGAGGCCCTGAATGCTCACTTAGGACAATAGTGGGACTTGTAATTAACAGCTTCCCTGCACAGAAAAGGGGCAGTGTACAGGCAGGAGGATGAGGTGGCACTGGTGGCTATGGCAGGAGAAGTGGGTCAAAAAGCATTAAGGCTGCAAAGGAATGTTGGGTGTGATGGAAAAAGCACTGGTTTGGTGGGACTGACAATATTAAAAGGTGCACTGTGTAAAATCTAAAGGGAAAGACAAGGGAATACTGCACTGGAGAGTGAAATGTAAGTGCGCTAGAGGAAAATTTAGATAAACCATTTTGTCATTTTACATTTAAAAGCGCTGTACCAAATTTTTACTGTCTTAAAAACATGACAAAAAGAACTTGGTTTGTAGTTGTCCACAGTTATTCCTCACTTACCTTGTGCATTTCAAGCATCCTAATTATTCACTGCAACAAGTTTATAAGTGCTTTTCACAGCCCTCAGAAACCAGTGCAGTAGTTTAGCTAACAACTAGCATTATAACATACACCACTCAAATCAAATCATTATCTAAACTGATTTCAAATGTTGATGTGACCTTTGACCCTTTAATAGACTTAGTTTCAACACAAAAGCATGTACCTCCAGGGTTAACGTTGGTGCTCACAGGTTCTGGAAGGGAGGGGTGTGAGAGTTGAGTCTGAACAATTCACTCTATATTGTCAATGATAGTTTTCCAATGTGCAAAATGTTTAGCACGCAAATTTTACATACATTTTTCATCTCTGATTGCAAAATTTAATTCTATCCTCACTCCAAGATTTAAAAAAAGTAATTTAATAGCTGTGGAACGTTCCAAGCAAAGCAATATCATCTCCATGGAGACAAGCAGGCGACAACCCCCCACTAGAAAAATTACACCTTTAACTATACTGTCATTTTTTGTCATCTACACAAAATTACCAAGTCAACCTTTGATTTTTCAGTTTAGAAACATAATACCATGATTTATATGGTTCCTTTTCCCCAGAGCCTTATATCTGTAGCAAGTATGCAAAAACGTGAAAGCTGATACATCTTTCGAAAGTCTTACAATAACTCCTCAAACCAGAGATCAAAATATTGCCTGTAGCCATTTCACCCCATTTAGAGACCTTACACCTTTCTCACAGTAAGGAGGCTAAATAGGTAAGATACTGCACAGATAGAAACTGGATTAACCCAAAGCTTCTTCGCCGGACTTTCTGGAAACTCAATCGGTCTCTGCAAAGCCAAGAGGATCTATCAATGTAGGCCAACAAACACGACCTGACCCAAATATGTATGAAACATCACACCTATGTACAAATCAAGAAATAATGTCTGAGAAGAACAGTGGGCATTGCGTAAAGTCACAAATTGAAAAGAGAGATATAAATGCAAGAATGATGTTAAAGATGCACTGTGTAACTTTTCTGGTGCTGGTGTCCCTGAAAATGTTATTGCTATGCTTGGAATGTGAGTATGGTTTTAACTTATCTATTTTGTTCTATTACAAGTGTTTCTATTCTACTCTTGTGAGTTGGATCACCTATGCATGGATCTGACCCGTAACCTGGTCTGTTGGAGATGAATAAGTGCAATGCCATACTGTGGGATATTCCAGGCAAAGCAACACATTTCGGCTTTGTAGTTTTCCTACTGCATTTATATAAACAGGAGATAATATAAAAATGTTCATATAATTAAGAAATGACACTTATTTATAGACAAGGAAAAATAATAGTACATTACTTTTATTTTACATGTTGCAGTATCAAAAGCGCAAAAGTACATTGTAAATCAATTCTTAATGTACCTTTTCTAAAAAAAACTAACTACAGCAGCTGTGTGTGAATTTGTGAACAAATACTACTGCAGCATTACATGGTTTATAGTTTAGTTATGAGCAAATGTAAAAAAACATCTTTGCATAAGTATATTACAAAAATAACTATTAACTTTTCTGGTGGAGGGTCCGCTGCCCACTTTGTCCTAAAATGTTGGTACGGTATTAAATTTAGCATATTGAACTACACATGTTTTTAACGCTAAAAAAATAATGAAAAACATGCATTGATCCTAGAGTGGGGTTTCCGCTCCACAGATCTAACCTGTAACTTGCTCATCTCCATGGAAATACAGTTTAATGCCAAAAAACAACATCTCTATGGAGACAAGCAGGTGGTGGACCCTCCATCAAAAATTATACATGGTGCAGCTTTAAACATTTTCCAAATTGACCTCAGTTGGAGTCAGTGGTCGCAACTATTTTAAACAATAACTTCACCACAAACATGTACAATAGCACAAACTAATTAGCACATTTTTATTGCTTTGCTTTTTATATTCAAATCAATCTTAATGCACTTCAATATAGCAGCATCCCATAACATGAAAACTCTATAATTAGTATGGTGACCATTTAACAGCTGACTTTACATTAGCTTCATCTGTGTCAATAATGTGATGGATTGAGTGTTACAAAAGACATCCTTTCTCTGTTGGAGAATTTAACGGGATTTCACACTTCTTTCACATGGCTGAAAGATTTTGTAAAGCGTGACCTAGCATTTTAGCATGATTTTGATAATTTAGTATTTTGTGAGACAGGTAAATATGATAAAATTGGAAATTGCTTATACAGTTTGGGACTAAAAGAAACATTATTATAAGGGCCTGTACTTGATTTTCCATGTTTTCCAGCAAAATTTCCTTGCCCCAGTACAGATATATTGTATAAGCAACTCTTGAGGTAAAGCTAAGTCTGCTGGGTACTGTCTGCATCCAATTATAAAGTGTTTTATTGTTTGATAATCATGAAGTGCACAATTAGCATGCTAGTCGCTGTTAACTTTAATGTGACAACAAAACCCCGGCCTCTGAAAGCTGTGAAAAGTAAAAGTTATTAGGATGCTCTGAGTGCATAAGGTAACTTTGGCTCACTGCAAACTGTTCACAGTGAAATTAACTAGTTTTTCTGTCCATATCTGTGTTCTGTCCATGTTTTTAAGACAATACAAATTAGGTACTGTGCCTTTAAGCTACTAAGTGCTAAGCTAAGTGCTTTGCAACATGATTTATCTTCTTATTGACAAAGGCACAAAACTGGCCTGACCTTTTGAACGGTACATTGTGTTGTTTAGCAGGAACATCTCGTACCATTTTTCATGGCATAAAGAGATTAAGTGTAAATGCTGATACAGATTAAAAGCTAGTTTGGTTACTTTGATTGGACTTAGTTAAAGTCTTAAAAAAGTAAATCTTAAATGGTTTGCAGTGGTCCAAAGTTATTCCTCACTTACCTTACGCAGTCTGAACATCCCAATTATTCACTACGATGAATTTACACATGCTTTTCACAACTTTTAAAGACCAATGCCGAGTTTTGCTGTCACAGTAAAGCTAAAAAAGTAGCATGCTAACTGGGCACTTCCTGATTATCAGACAATAAAACATTTTCTAATTAGATGCAGACAACACGCAGTGGACATATTTTTTGTCCTCAATACATGTTTATACAATATATCTGAACTGGAGCAAGATGAATTTTACTTAAATACATGGGAAACAATTGTACAACAATTGAATCAGTTGTAGGGCCTTTAAATTGGTATCCCTTTGGAATTAAGCCATAACAACAGACCAGACAAGGTTTCTTATACAGGATATTGCTATTTGTGTATCAGCAACGTTTCCTCTTACTAGCACATTTGAGGCGAGAGGAGATGAACCTTGACGAACTGAGAATCGCATGCTGGGATAATAAGCCCAAAACACTCTCCCCTATTCAAGTTGTACCCCTCCTTTTCACTAGCCCCTTAAGATCACTTTAGATAACAATTAAGTGAGACAAATGTGCTTGCTAGCTCTTTTAAGGCAACCTCAAATAATTTCTGTTTGATCCACCGCTTTGGTCCTCTTATCTGCAATCCTGCTCGAAGGCGGGGAAGTCATCTGCTTATCAACTGTAGCGAAAAAATAGGTCTGAACTGTCGGGGTACTGCTGGTATAGGTTGGCCTATAGAAGGATGCAGGGTTTCTTGTCTTTGAAGGGATTTTCTGAAGCAGGTATGCCCGCAAGCAGAGGGTCATATTTGGCGTGTTCACTGCAGTAGCGCATGAGGTCAGAGGAGGCCTTGGATACCTGCGTAGAGAGTGGCAGACAAATTCAAATGCATGGATTTGGGTTTTCTCTAAACAGATCTATAGTGCTATTACTCTGCTCTGATTGCGTCAATAATAGGGAGTTAAAGAGTGAAACAGAGAGAGAGAGAGAGATACACGCACACACACAGCTGTCAGGCTGAAGAAGGAGTCCTATTGAGCCTTGTTGGCTTGTGGGACTCCTGAGGCAGCTGACGAGTACCGGCGGGCCAAGCGTGCCATGGCCCATGCTGTCGCGGTGGCAAAAACTCGGGGTTGGGAGGAGTTCGGGGAGGCCATGGAAGAGGACTATCGGACGACCTCAAAGAGGTGCAGTGCTTCACCAACACTGTTTACAGTGCGGGTGGAAAGCTGCTGACCTCGACTGGGGATGTTGTCAGATAGTGGAAGGAATACTTTGAGGATCTCCTCAATCCCACCGTCACGTCTTCCGAGGAGGAAGCAGAGACTGGGAATCCAGAGGCGGACTCGTCCATCACCCTGGCTGAAGTCACCGATGTGGCCACCGGGAGGAGGCCCCGGGGAAGAACCAGGACACGCTGGAGGGACTATGTCTCTCGGGTGGCCTGGGAACACCTTGGGGTCCCACCGGAGGAGCTGGAGAACGCGTCTGTGGTGAGGGAATTCTGGGAGTCCCTGCTTAGACTGCTGCCCCCACAACCCGGCCCCGGATAAGCGGAAGAAAATGAATGGATAGTATTCATATACATTTTGGGCACATGTTCAGCATTAGAACAACTTTTACAGTCAGGGATAGGAAGCAGGATGGACAGCCCAGTCAAGCTGCTCTCATCTAAAGGCATCATAAAGCAATGCACACGGCTCTTTCAGTGTATGGTCAATAACATTTGTATAATTATGCCGTCAGTGTGCAGCAGCACCGCTTTTACAACACACTTTATGTTAAAGTATAGTCTATAGACAATAGCCTTAGATTTGTAATTAGATTTTCATGATACTCAAAGCACTTCATTGCACTATTTTCCCTCAATACTCAGTGATGTTAAGCTAATTCTAGAAATACACAGACAAATAAATTTGTGTGCAATGTACAATGGAATATTGCACAATTATTACATTTTTTAGTTTACTGAGGTGGTATGGCCATGTGGTGTGATAAGACAGGAAAGGATATTAGAAGGCCCAGTTTGCATTAATCAAAAAATGAACAGAGATCCATGCCTATTATAATCATTTAAGAACCTTTATCCTGTCGATCCTGGCCTCTATCCGAAGCTGCTGCACCATGCGTCGAGCCTGGGCGAAGCTGCTCCCACTTTTGGATGACATTCTTCACACGAAATCTGACCTACAAAAAAGAGAATATAAAAAATAATTAAGTGACTCATTTATCATTAAATACAGTCTAGCCCATGGAATCAAAGTTCTATTACAAAATGTTCCAAGGATGTCCAGTCATTATCTGAAATTATAAGTCATTTGATGCAAGTGGTTGCCTTTTATAGCTTCATATAATGGAAGTATTAGCTAAATGAATTATCATATTATCTCTAAAAAATAATGTGTTTGCTCTACATTATATTGTGTGCTATCCCTGGTTGGTAGCACTGAGTGTCCTGAACACAAGTGCACGCAACTGCCATCCCCTTTAATGAGCGTGCAGTGGTAAGTAGGACACATGCAGAAGGAAGGCATGTGAGGTTACACCTGGAGACAGTGTTATGGCCTGATTACAAGCACAAAATTAGAGACAAAACACAAGCAATGCAAATGAAATTGGTGGAAGAAAAATAGTCTACTTTTAACAATTATGTCAATATCAGCTAGACATAGAGACAGTATACCACAAACTAGGGCAGACATGGGCAAACTACGGCCCGAGGGCCACGCAGGGCCACACAGGGCCCTTTGGGCTTAATCTGGGCTGCCAAACATGACCAAATTGTATTAAAATAGGTAAGGGTAAACCTTGTTCTATTTACCTTTTCAACAAGTTGTTAATCTTTTGGCACTTGATAAAACTGAATGTGAGTTTTTCTGCTGTTTATTTAACAGAAATTTTATAAATTAATTATTAATTTAACTGATACATTTGGAAAACAATTTGTACAATGAGCCTTTGCTACATGTTACAGGCCAAATCTCTAATGTAATATATACATATACAGTATATATATTCTTGCCTGGCCCCTCTGTCAACTTTTAGAACCCATTCTGGCTCATCTGTCAAAAAGCTTGCCCACCCCTGAACTAGGGTAATTTTCACACTGCCACTAGTTGAGTCAATGTAAAAGAGCCTTCTCTCTTAGAGCAGTGTACTTGGGCCAGTGAGAACCCAACAGTCGCCTTCTGGACCGCAGTAAATGGCCGTTCCGAGAGTGTTTCAATCAGAGGTCTCGGAGCAGCTCCACCCCTACCGACCGGCCTACGCAGTCCGCTGTAAGCTTGGAATTGGTCAAAAAATGCTCAAATCACATATATTTGTATGAATGAACACTGCAGAGCTGCTGTGTGACAGAAATTTTGATAAATTTAATATCAGTGACAGTGTCCTCCTGCTTCTGTCTGCGCAGGTGAATCTGGGTCTGTCTATGCAGGTCAGCCTAGGCCTGTCTGTCTTTCAAAAAGCTTTTTGCTCTTCCACCACAAGTGCATACAGCTGTAGTTCTATTTAGCCACAGATGAAAGAAAAAATCAGTGGGAATGCAAACGTGAACACGCGTATTCATAGGGCTCAGAGTGCCTGACGTGCATTGTCATAGAAGTTTAATGATCAGCTTATGGCCTCTTACGTGGTTCATGGTGTGTACGTGGTTTGAATGATGCGAGGTGTCTTTGAACAAGACCGACCTGTTCTGTTTACCATAAAGTAAACAGAATTAACTCTAGTGTCCACTGGGGTTGGTCCACTAACATGTCTGAAAAAGACATAAGCCACTCCACAGAACAATGCCCAGAAATGTTTATGACTATATTCACTTCAACCAGTTGCACTGAGGAGTAAAGCTGACCAAATTAGGATCTAAAACAATAGCTGCTAGTTGCAGTTGAGTGTTTTCATTTGTCATTATATAAGTAACAGTTGACAGTGCAGATCCATGTGAAGTTCAAATGAGGAGTACTTCTTGGATTACCACCTAAAGACATCATAAGCTGGGACTGTTTTGAGTTCTAGGTTAATGCCTGTTTACTCAAAGAATGTAATTTCACTATCAAGGACCACACTAGAACAATAGTATACAAAAATAGTATACAGTATGGATAGATGTGACTGGGTAGAGACTATAGGGATGAACTGGTTGAGGGTTTAACTTTTTGGCAAGAGGGCCGAGGCAGTTTTCCAACAGTCACATGACCATGGAATTTAAATTTTGAGGAAAAAAAGGGGTCGAAAGAAAACATGAATGCAGGTATGTTTCTGATGAGGAAATAACATAATAGCATAGTTAAAAAAGCTCGCTAGTTGTTGTGGTAATGGTCAATTTACATTCTTAGAGTTTTTAAGATTGATTTCAATGCCATCACCGCTTCTTCCTCAGCAGCACTATTACTGTAACAAGTAGTGAGTTTGCATTTCATGGTGTTCTGTTCTGTAAGCCTGCCTCCTCTTCTGCAGAAGTGAAGTCCACTCCCTTTTACTGTCAATGTTTCAACACATAGTACAAGACAAACGCTGCTCTGCTGGAAGACTGTTAAACAATATTGAGTACACAGAGAACTTTATTATTGCACTGCAATCTACTATCGAAACTGCAACCACGATTTGAATACTTATTTATAGATAGTGAAATGTTGTATGCTGAGAACTAAATATTTTTATAAGTTCATTTTAAAGAAGTTTTTCTATAGTCAAAATAATAACATCATATGGATATAAGCAGGTGGCATAAGCTCCACCAGAAAAGCTACATAGTGAAACTTAATAATTAAACCTGCTACCTCTAGTTCTGAAATGTACTGGATTTATCTTTCAGTCTTCTCTCAAATTTTAATGCTCTTGCAAGTTTAAAGGTGCCTCATGCAACTCTGGTGGGGACGTTGCTCTCTGCGTGTATCACTCAGATATTATTGTTTTCCCAGGAATGTTTCACAGTATTGTGTTTCTATTGCTCACAGACACCTTGAAATGCACACATTGTTACTGTGAGCTGGCTCACCTCTCCATAGATCTGACTTGTAAATTGGCCCAATGGTTTCCCCTGCTTGTGCCTATGAACATAAACAAGTTTAATGCCATACAATGGAACATTCCAAGTACGGCAATGTCATCTGCATGGTAGCAAGCAGGTGACGAACCCTCCGCCAGAAAAGTTATGTAGTGTATCTTTAAAATGTGCACTGTAAACTGAATCTTGAGCCACACAAACAATAACACTATGGTATATAATGCATCAGTTCCCTTTTCTTCACTAGAAATATTTGTGTTGAAAACAGAAGAGAAAGTGCATGCATTGGACTTCTTTCTCCCTGCTCTGTTAAACTGTTTGGGAAGTCTTTCTATGACGTAACATGCTCGTACCCTGGAAGTGGGAATTGTGCAACAGGCCGTTAGGTTGGGCCATACGTTTGGCCATTTATGCACTTCAGAGTTCAGATGAAGCCAACTGACACTTCTGGGAAAATATTTAACTGCTCCAGGCCTTCTCAGTTTCATACAGAGAAGTACATGAGAAGAATAGGAAATCAGACCTTTGGGAATGATAGCGTGGCATTTAAGTTTTGGAACATAACACAAAACACAGATTAGGAACTACATTTCGTAGTACAGGGAAGGCATCTGGTATAATATTTGTATAATTATACAAAAACATTAGGAGGTATAATGAAAGCTGCAGTATTGGGACATTTGTTTTGACAGACGTTATAGTCCCCATGGGCATTTGCATTTGACCCGGCAACTTGTGTATCTGGGCAACCTGTCAGGAACCTGGGAACCCATCTCCAGATCTTGAGCCAAAATCTTTAATGTGCATGTTCTGGGTTGAAATTGTATTTAGGGTTATGTGAGATTTATGGATTTGATTTTACTGTTTAAAAATGGTTACATGACATTTTTGAATTCTACTTGTATGACTCGGAGTCAGTATAGTGTGTAGGGATAGGTGGTCGGTGAAAACTGAAATTTGTGAAGAGCTTGGATGCAGGATTACTTAAACGTGAATCGACAGGAATAAAACTTTGAGAAAACCAATATACGCTTATACTGATTTTATGCAATATGCCCCTTTTAACTATATAACCTATGAACTAAGGTTGCTATGGGGAACAGTGGCTCTATGGTTAGAGCACTCATTCACCAATCTGAAAGTCAGACCATGTTCTGCTGTTGTGTCCTTCAGTGAGACACTTACTCCACCTTCCCTATTATGAATATATTGTAGCCTCACTTTCATCGGTCTGCCCCAGGGCAACTGTGGCTACAATAATAGCTTATCACTGAGTGTGGAATGAGTGACAGGCTTTATAAAGCATTACTCAATCTATATAACAACGTTCTCAATTGTGTTAATATCACATAAAATACATCTTATTTCTACAAACAGTGGTTTAAACAAATGTATAGCCAGTATATATAATTGGTAACCCACATGTACCGTGATTTGCTGCCACTTTCTGCAGCAGGAACCACAGAGGAGAGGGGAGGGGGGATCAAACATGGCCGCCAGGAGACAGCCTCACAGGACTGAACCCTCTGATCCACCGCCCACTCTCTTCCTTCCTCTTCCTCCACAGGAAGCTCCACGGACTGTTGCTCCTAAATGATTTAATATGGGCAGACCGCAGCAAAAATAGAGCACTGGAGCACCACCTTCTGCAGATCTTTTGTTCATCGCACAGCGATGAAGTGATGACCCTGCAAGACCTTTGTACTGCACACTTCTATTTTTACATTCATTTTCAACATCCTGTCTAGGTTATTCTGGAAAAGACGCTCCTTTAAGCTATAGTACATATTCAAGTTAGAGTTAAGCAAGGAGCTACACCACTCAAAAAGTAATAGTTTAAAAGCCCTAATTATAGCATTGTCAGCAGATTCAATTATTGCTATTAAACAATGGTAAAAGAAGTACTGGGACTCAATTTTGTTACTTAAATAAAAGTACAGATACTGGAGCAAAAAAAATAAAATAAAAAAAAATCTTAAAAATAACAGTATTAAAGTACCTACTGGTATTTAAAAATCTACTTAAAGAGTAAAAAGTAAAGGTATTTTGTACAGATTTTGAGATATAATACAGCCTCAGATGTAATGATTCTGATAAAGCATAGCACTGAAACAACTGAATCAATCGTTTTATTCTAGCTGTTTTTATTTGTTTATTTGTTGTTATATTATTGCTTTCTCAAATGCAGCATTAAAAATAAATCCTCAGCCTTTTCTGCAGGCCTCAAACAATAACTAAAAAAAAAATACTTTTCAGTCCAGTTAAAAAAATGTAGTGTAATAGAAAGTACAGGTACCTGCTCTTAGATGTAGTGAAGTAAAAGTAAAAGGTATCCACTTTAAAATTTACTTAAGTAAAGTAAAACAATATTGGGTACATATCTAGAAATTGTACCTAAGCACAGTATTTTCCAAATTGTACTTATTTTCCACCACTGCTACTTAAATATATCTAACTGGCGGACAGGCTATATTTATAAAAGCTGTATTCTTGATTATAAAAAATGTTGGGGTATTTGTGCAAAGTAAGTCTAAAGCACAAAGCATTCGGGCGACAGTAGCTCAGTTGGTTGAGTGGTCAGATCCACTGATCCATAGGTTGACAGTGCGATTCTAGCTCACACAGATGAATGCTGTCATTGTGTCCTTGGGCAAGACACTTAACCCACCTTGCCCTCAGTGTCTGCGTACACTGGTGTATGAATGTGTGTGTGAATGGGTGAGTGGTACCTTGTTGTAAAGCGGTTTGAGTGCCTTGAAGGTGGAAAAGCGCTATAGAAAAATGTGACCATTTACCATTCGATGGTCAACAGAGGTGAAGTGGCTAACATTCACCACAAGAAGGTTGTGAGTTCAACATCCTGGTCAAACCTACCCTCTCTTTGCAGAGTTGTCATGTTTCTCCCTGTGTCTGGAAGGGTTTCCTCCAGACACTCTGGTTTTCCGCATCAACCCAAAACATGCAGAACAGGTAATATCCTCCAGCAAAGGTAGTCCTGGACCAAACCCAGCTCAAGATCTGGAGATGGGTCCGAGAGATTGCCTCAGTAGCACTGGTTGAGAAATGTGTCAAATGCATCCCTCACAACGGATTAATAAAGTATACCTTAACCTTAAGCTAAAAAAGACAGAACAGTAGAAAAAAAGCTTTCAAGATGTAAACCATGTATGGGATTTTTCAATAAATATTGTTTGGTCTATTTTTCCATTAGAGAAATGTGTCATCCGTACAGGACCATGGAAATGTCATTGCAACTGTATCACAAGTTTGGATCTTGTAGAGTAAAACAGTACGTAGCTGGAGGATTAGGATTGAAAAAAGTAAACAAGATCAAGACTTGAATGGTGAAAATGTATCAACAACCCTCAAGTACTTTTTGAAGTTGTTGAAGGCTATTGGTCAAAACAAGCAATCTTTTTTTATTGTGACTTTTTAGCATTGTTTAGGTCTATAATTTCTGTGCTCACAAACCAAAATCCATCTACTAGACATCGGTACACGTCTTGACCTTCCCATTCCAAACCCACTCTAACCGCTACTTCCATACACTACCCCTAGTCCTTCACACGACCCTCTTATCACTGCTGGCGTCTACAATGTTGTTTTACGCAGTACAGGCCTGACTGCACAGCCTGAACACACCAGTGACATTTGAATGTCTCTCAGAGCTCTGACGTACTCGGGTGAGTGTGACGTCTGAAGATACTGCGGTCTACGGGAATACACAAAGGACAAATTACACACATAACGAGCACTCAAACACACAAGAACTACAGGTTTACAGCTCCATTGTTGTCTATGGACACCCCAGGGACTGAAGATAGGGGGTATTGGTAATTAGTCACACTAAGCTTTGGGCACTTAGGCATATAAATCATGTAGTTTACAGTTGAGGTGCTTTGACCCTAATCTCTACAATAATATTTCAAGTCGAATGGTATACTGCTTGATTTTATAATATCTTAAAAATGTATCAGTGATAATATGTTGTTATTTCATTTTTTTTTACACTTTTGACATTCATAATAAAGCATTGGTCTCATACAGTTATAAATTACTTTAAAGCTGCATTATGTAGCTTTTCTGGTCCAACACCTGCCTGTCTCTATGGAAACAAGTATGGGATTAAGTGACTATCTTATTTAATTTAGTTAAATTTTTATTTACTTACAGGTGTTTTTTATAACATTCTGACTGTAAGCAGGTTTGCCTCTACACAGATAAAACCTGTAACTTGGCCTAGTGGTGTCACCTGCTTATTCATTGTCTAATCCATCCAACATTAGATTCATAGGCAGATAATTTACAACCTTGTTTATGGCATGGACTTTGTTTGAAGTGTTGTCCAAATCTTTTAAATACTTAATACATTTACAGTAATCCCCGTAGCAAGGTAAAAGCTAACCCAAAGCTGCAGGAGAGAGAGGAGTGTGGTGGTCTATGTCCATTTAAACCCATGGTAAACACAGAGGAACTTCAGTTATGTAAAGCATGCATTGGCTTAGCATGTCAACAGCCACATATTCACATGTGATCAATTACAACCAATAATTCTGCCTAACTGGAGAACTAGACACAAATATGCATCAATAATGAGATAAGTGTGTGAATAACAACGAAAGAATGTCTGGAATGGATTAGAGGACCGTCCCTGTCTGCTGAGTGAGTAGTAGTAGTAGTCAGAGAAGAACTATTCAAATTGTTTTCAAATGGAATTGCTTGATAATAGATGCTTTGTAACTGAATGCATTATTTAAAGTCACACCTGGAAGGAATGTTGAGCTCCTACTGCAGCCACATCTGCCCTGCTGCACATTCATGGAAACATGGCGAGAATTCTGCAGCATTAGAGGAGGTGTGGAGTATCTTGCTCAAGGACATAATGCAAAGCAAAAAGTGTGTGTTGAACTGGCAAATTTTAGGTTAGAGGGCGATTATCAAAAAATGAATAATACTGCAAATTAAATAACAAAATGTTGTTGCTAGGTAAAGTACAGTGCTTGCTACTAATACACTAGAACCATTTAGTGTTATATTTGTAACTTGATTTTGACAATAGGATTACATTTTCAACGCATTCATATGGTCGTCTCTATAGTATTACCATGCTTCTTATAGTTCTGATAAGTGGTGCGAAAAGTACTGAAAATTTGTACTTGCACAAGTAAAGAATGCGTTAAAAGTATAAAAGTACTAGTTACTTTTTAGCACAGTTTTAGCATATTTTTGTCAATCTTTTGTACATAGCTTCTACATCTGCAGTCCATAAAATTGACTTGAGATCATTGTCTTGATAAATGCGCACATTTGTACATAAGTTTGTTCTCAGATCTTTGGTGTTAAATGGGTCTGAGTGAGATGGTTTTGGCAGTAGATCTAAGCCTTGTTACTCACCACAGGACAACACTGAAGTGTCATAACTATGTTAGCTAAGAGGGGTCCACCTGCACCTAGCCACATCAAAGCTCACAAATACTTCAAAAACAACTTCAAAATTACTTTTATCACCGTGCTACACATGTTTGACTATTATCTATGTTTGAAAATATACTATGTTACTAGGGAAAATATTTTTTGAGGACACTACTTGCACTTCACTCAAAAACATTTACATGAATAACTTTTTAATAAACTTGTTCTTTTTAGAGTAGCTGTGGTTACTTTTCCCACTGTGAGTATTGTATGTCTAAAAGTGACAAAAGCTTTACGTTGACAATTTTTGTTACATTAAATTCAAATTATAAATCACATGAGACGTAGTTTGAGTAAGTTCTACTTTCTATTCCTACATGAATAATACTATTTTAAAGTACAATGTTTGGGTACTTTTAAGTTTTAAGGCACCCCTGAACTTCATAAATGTAGAATAAAACAAAACAATTGCACTAGTACTTGGTATTTACATTCTCAAATTCACTTTTTAAATTGAATTTTGATAAAGACTCCCCCTAGCTTGGACATAGCTTGGAAAGATCGCAGATAATACCAGAATAATTAACCCATTAGCAACTATTGTTTTCTGTTTGAAGATTGCCACCATGTTATCCAGAAGCTGATAATCAGAAGCAAAGACTGTCTCCTATAAATCAATCTTTATCACCTATCACCATGTCAGAGTTGCAAATCTACCCGGCAACAACCCTGATGCCCTCCCATAAGCCCTCATAAGCTAGCCACATACACAGACAATGCAATAGCTGTTTGTGCATTGTGCGAGGGAGTATGGGAGAGAGGAAGGGGGTGAGGGGCAGAGGCACCAGAGTGGCAGTTAGGGAGGCTCTGGCAGGGCTAACGGCGCCCCCATCACTGCTAATCTGGGACGGGACGATGGTATCAGGAAGCCGGGGTGTCCAGCCAGCCGTGCAGAGGAAAGAGACAGAACTCCCAACACAAACAAATGCATGTCTGCTGCACAAAGAGTGAGGGAGATATAGAGGGATAGTGGTGGGATAGGGAGGGTATAAATATGGTATGGGGGCTAATGAAGGGTGGGGCAGGAAAGACTGTGCAAATTTGGGAATGCAATTTAATAGTGATAAAACTGTGATTTCTTATCTTAAAGGTGCTGTACCTGATTTTTACTGTTAAAATGTGAACAGAACTAGTTCATTTGAAACTGTTTGTAGTGCATGGTGCAAGTTATTTCTCACTTACATTATGCATCCCAAGAATCCTACCTTTTCACAACTTTCAGAGGCAAGTCACTGTAACGCTAACAACAAGAATGCTAACGTGCACTTAGCTAGTGGACTTATTTTGACGTCAACAGGATGTTTAAAGGTAGCCTATGTAACTTTTCTGGTGGAGGGTCAGCACTTGTCCGCATTGAGACTTTATTGTTTTGTTTAGAATGTTCCACAGTATGGTATTAAACTTAAGGAGAGGCGACCCTGTAAGTATTAGTAGTAAGTCGACTACGTATGTTTCAGCATGTGTAATTTTATGAATGCAAAATAGGTGGATACTGTGGAACATTCCATGATGAAGAAATAACATCTCCATGGAGACAATAAGGTAGCAGGGCACCCAACGGGAAAAGTTACATTGTGCACCTTTAACTTAACTCTTAATTCTTACAAAATCAATCAATCAAGGGTTATGACAACAGAATGCACTCATTGGGTTAGCACCAAGCATGGATAAATAGCATTGTGTGTTGCATTACCTACAGCATCTGGCATAATGCTTCAAATCACTAAAGAGAGAAGATTTGTTGAGCATAGTCATGAAACGTCAGAAGACACAAAAGATGCAAACATGTACAGACATACATTATTATCACTTTAAAAGTTTGCTGGAAAATTGCATTATTTTAGTTGCAACAAGTATGATACTTATGGGTTATTTTAATGGAGACACATGACGGACAGGCACAACGGACTGCATTTCTTACTGGTTATTACTACTTCTCCAAATATGGGCATGTATTCGGGCAGCAGGAAGTCAAAATCACACACACCCTCACATGTCTCCACCCAACATTATAGGATTTGAAATATTTGTATTAAATATCAAGTGTGTGATGGGTCATATTCACCAAGGCTATACAGTGATTATATTGCCACCTTTCCATTAGTCAGTCATGTGTCATATTAGTCACCATTTCTATATTTAAAGTGATAGGTGAGGCAGCATATTATAACCATGAACGAAAAATGCACAGTGAATGAATAACACATTCAACTGATAGGTGACAGATGTATTATTTACCATATTGAAATTGTTATTTTGAAGAGACATATTTTTATAAATTCTTAATTGATTTCAAACTACCTTTTACATCCTGAATTTTAAGGAGACAATTCAAAAGATGCAATACTTTTATGTAGGGTACTTAATTTTTACCAAATTAAAATGTGAAAAACAGATCTAGTTCATTTTAAATGGTTTGCAATGGTCCAAAGTTTGTCCTCACTTACCTTATGAATTCTGAGAATCCAAATTATTCACCATGATAAGTTCACAACTCAGACCAGGGTGGAGTTTTGCCGCCACAGTAAAGCTAAGCCCAACTAGCATGCTATCATGCACTTCCTGATTATCAGACAGTAAAACAAATTATGCAGACAACACGCTGCTGACTTCGACCTCAAGAGCTGCTTATACATTTGCTCAAATACATGGGAAAAATCTGTTACAGGGCCTTTAATTGCTTCTGAAGTACACAGATATAAAGAAACAAACATTACAAAGAGCTGAGGAGCTTTCACACAATGATATGGTTTGTGGTATTGTACAGTCAATTCTCCTTTTGAGCAACAGAGAAATTTTTTTTTAATGTTTGCCTTTTTATTAAGGCCATATAAAATTGTAATACTGTTTTTGTCATATCACTAGTCCTTCATTGAACGATTAATTTTCATTAATACTGTTCGCCCATACTTTATAAACCACACATTATACTTCACTATGTCAAACTTGATCTACCTGACAACTGCATTCTTTTTAGCAAAGAGATTATGGTCTGACTAAAGCACTAATTTCCCCTGAGTGGAGTGACTGGAGCAGTGATTCCCTCCTCTTCAGGTTTTAATAGACCATAAAACACTTTGAGAAGTGAGCCAGACTAAGAAGTGCAAATAGGAGGAGCTGGGTAAAACACATGGGCTTCTTATGGGCTGAGTCACAGACACAGAGGTTCTTTCTCACACATAGACACATTCAGAATGACTGCACACCTTTACTACAACATGTTCTGAACTGGCGTTGTGTATACCTGTATGGGGCGAGGTTAGGACAAGGACAATACATTCTCATAGTGTTTGTTTTTCACACATGCTTGGGTCTATTGCACTGAAAAACATGCATCCTTATTAGCAGCCTTCCACCTCCACAAACCTGATTCTTATTTGGCCTGTTTTGGCTATAGTCTTCCACAGTATAGCTTAAATCTTATCTATCTCCTGGAGAATGTTGGTTTTAAGAAGTATGGTTTTAACTTTCTATTTCCATGGAATCATGCAGGTGACATGCCACCTCCAGAAAGTTACATAATACATATTGTGCCTTTAATCTAAATCTGAATCTGGAAAATGGTTATGGACAGTAAATAAGCAGCATAAACATTACAGAGAAGGAAATACTGATATACAAGGACTGCATGCATTTCAGAATATGATTGTACAGGTCTAACTACAGGGATATTAAGTTTTAGAAATCTTAGGGTAATTCAGGGAGCATATATTATACATTTTAATTTAATAATTTCATAACATTGTAGTCCCATCCAGTAGGAAATGCAAATGTCTTTAATTAAGTTATTGGAAAAAGTAAAGTAGAAAGTATGTTGTATTTACAAAAACTGGCATAAATCAACAGAGTTGGCCCATTTGCAAGCATGCAAAGCTTCAATATCTGTGATGCAAATCCTTCTTAACATGTACCACCATGTACAAAGATTACTCAATCGCCCAAGGACAATACAGCCAAATCTCATGAAATGTAGTCATGATGTCCTTGTGGGGGAGAAAGGGATTCATAATTCAACTATGACACTACCACTTCAGAAAACATCACACATATCAAAGTACACTTTTCTGGTAGAGGGTCCACCACCTGACTGTTTCCATGGAGATGTTATTGCTTTGCCTGTAATCTTCAACAATATAGCTTTAAACTGATCTATCTCCACACCTGGACCTGTGTGGAAGATCAGATCTGTGGAGAGGTGATCCCACTCTCAGTAAGAATTTTTTGTGGTATCTAATAGCAATAGAAACAAAATATTGTGCTGCATTCTATGCAAAGCTATATTTAATCATTTCCATGTAGGCAAGCAAATGGCTGACCCTTATATAAAAATTACAAATTGCAGCTTTAATCTCTCAACCCAATTCAAAATGGTAAAATAGTATATAATACTCTAATAATATGTGCAAATAAAATTAGATACTAATAATAGTCAATGACTATTATAGATAATGCAGCATCTCCAATCTTGCTCCATGGCTGTAGGGTTCTGAAGTAGGGTTGCACAATATATCGACATCGTAATTTGAATTTGCATTACTATCAAATAGCAAAAGCTGTAGTTATTTAGATAACAGAATTTCATAGAATTCATAGATTACCAGTTCAAATTTCAGTCTTATCTCAAATGTTAACACTCCTGAAGTTGTTTGCATCGCACTCCTACATTATCCTACTTTTTAAACATATATTACAAACCTAATCAGAATACCAATACTTCAGTGCAGCCTTATTCTGATGTATTTCATTTAGTTCAAGTGTTACAGCACAGACTCTGTTCTTTGATATTTTTTCCTCAAAGTCACATATTAGTTTGGTTGATATTGCTTTGACTTCTCCAGAACAGGATGTGAAACTTGGCTTTAGGTCTGATGGCCAGATGCAGCCCTTTGTTCCAGCAGCTGTGTGTGTAAATATAGAAATGCTGTCATACGCATTATAGTAAAAGTCAGGGTAGTGAGTGGTATTAAGGAACAGTGGAGTTGTCCTGACATGAACTGTCTGTATTCATGTCACATTGTTGGCTGCAGGCGGCATCGTGACTGATACTCTGAGGAGATGTGGGTTAAATGAGGTGACTAGATTAACCATAAACATTACAATGAAATGTTCTCAGATGATTTTTTTTTTAAAGGTTGTTATAGGTCATTGCAGGGCTGCACGATTTTAGGAAAAAAAATAAAAAAATTTCTGACAAGTATTGTAATCGCAATTAGATAGAGAGATAGACCTTTCTTATGTGTGATTAGATTTACGATATATGTTTAAACGTAGGATTCTGTTCATAATGCACATTGTAATCTCCATGAGCATGAAGGAAGACTAAAGTATGAACTGATAAACTAATACAAGAATCCCATGCATTTCAGAAAATGTTTGTTGAGGTCTAAACGACAGGTACAAAAAATCTTTTATAGATTTTTTGTACCTGTAACTGAATATTTTGTTCTTTGCAGAGGACATTCTATGTCTAAATAATTGCAGCGACTTGCGATTTGATAATGTGATAACTCGAATTGAGATTCCAATTTTGATAGACCTAAGACATGGTAAACTTTATTGTTCTTGCAGCGAAATTTGTCCCCTGCATTTGACCCATCCTGGAGCAGCACATTTCAGAAGTACCTTGCTGGATATTTCTATTTCTATTTCTCTTTCTTGCCTAGTTTTCTGCCTAAAAATAATGTACAATTTTGGGGGGTGAAATGGGAAACCAGAGGAAACCCACCCAGACACCTGAAAAGGCATGTGAACGCAAGGTACAGGTAGAATGGGACAAAATTCCTGCCAACTATTGAGAAGCTTGTAGAAGGATATCCAAAATGTTTAACCCAAATCATACAGTTTAAAGGCAATGGTACCAAATACTAATTAAACGTATGTAAAGAGCTGACTTTGAAGAACGTAATGAAAGAATTATCTTAAAAAATCCTTGTCTCATGATTCTGGATTTTAGCAAATAGAAATAATTTTGATAATCCTAATTGACCTAAAACAGGAAAAGTTTAGTCTGATTTCATGTCAGATAGTGAGAAAAAAAAGTGTATGTATCTTTTTATATAGTGTATGTTAATTTCTGGTTTCAACTGTATTTTCACCACCAAAAAAGGTCACACACGCTAATATTTCGTTGAACCATCTTTAGCTTTGATTACGGCACTTGCATTCACTGTGGTATTGTTTCGATAAGCTTCTACAATGTCAGAAGATTTCAATCCAGTGTTGCATTAATTTTTTACCAAGATCTTGCATTGATGATGGTAAAGTCTGACCGCTGCACAAAGCCTACTCCAGCACATCCCAAAGATTCTCAATGGGGTTAAGGTCTGGACTCAGTGGTGGCCAATCCATGTGTGAAAATGATATCTCATGCTCCCTGAACCCTCTTTCTTTGGAATATTCCCTGATATTTGGAATATCAGGGAAGAAAAAATCAATTGATGGAATAACCTGGTCATTCAGTATATTCAGGTGTCAGCTGAGTTTACAACATATTTTTTTCTCCCAGTTTCTTTTTTAATTGCCTCTTTTTGTAGTTTTTTTTATTATTATAAACTATATACAGTATATCATATATTCAAATTTTGCATATCTTCAAAACAAGATTCATTCACATATTATTGGCATTTCAATGTTCTACCCACCTCTAATCATAAATTCACAGCATTAATGTAGTAAATAATGCAAATGTTTAATGCTTATGTGAACCTTGGGTCCAACGCAACATTACATTCATTTTTCACATACCAGCAAAAATGTTTCTAACTGTGCATGCTCTCATGCTTACAACAAGATCAAACAGAACAGTGACTTCCCGGATAACTTTTTCAAATACATTCATGGCCCAAATTCCAATCACTTCTTGACAATCCTGGAGGAAGAACTGTAAACTTTCAGAAACATACCTGGCATATTTTTTGACAATAACATGTCTCTCAACCATCAATATTTTCGTCTTCAATTGCAATAGTAGTAGAGTTATTGTTCTATAAGGTATGGTACCTATGTGAAGGTATAGGCACCGATCCAGGCATTGGCTTGGATCGGATTTAGTGAAAAGATACAGGATATAGTGTTACAGCTAATGCCCAAAGCAGTTTAAACACAGACTGAAGAGGCTCTAAAGCAGCCAAAAACATTATTAATGACAGGACAGTATTTGTTTTTACCTCTGTGAAGAAACAAATTAGGGGAAGGAGCTGGAGGCATTTGTTTGCAATAAAAACAACCACAATTGAATATAAAGAATAAGATATCTATAGATAGATAGATATATAGATAGATAGACACACAGGTTTAATCCCATACTGTGGAACATTCAGAGGCAAAGAAATACATTTAAATGGAGATAAGCAGGTGCAGACCCTCCACCAGAAAAATTACACAGTGACGCTTTAAACTGCTATGGTTAAATCTTACCAATATTATTTGAACATGCGTTTTGAAACAAATGTGCAACACAGCAATATTTTCTATCAAAACTAAAAAAACACAAAACAGAAATTAATACAGTTAATTAAATTTTGCAGAATTATGTTATTATTAATTATGTGTGTATGTTTTGCCTCTTTATATTATTGTTCCTTAACCTTAACCTTATCCAGCCAAATTGTGCACACAGCTCCACTTAGTTCCACTACCTCCCTCCACTATACTAACAGAAAATTTACTTATTTTGTCTCCTTGTAAATATAGTTGAGAAAAATTTGTCTCCCCTAGCTATCATGCTGTTTTTGTTGACACAGCAAAGTCATAATTCTCTTGTCTTCACGTGGGATTTGGAGAAGACACGACAAAGTCAGAGGGGGTGCACCATCATGTCAGGCTCTAGAAAAAGCCCAGAGGTTACTCCGAGTATGACGTTTATGAGTTTGAGAAGGCTCGGTCAAGGTGTCTGCTTGACACCTGTCTGAGAGCGGAGTCAAAACAGACAGTCAACAACAAACCTACAGCAGAGTTAGCTCAGTGAGTGTTAGCATGTATGTGCCAGAGCAGGGTTACTTAGGAAATGTCAGCTACAGTAGATTTACATTTGTTGTTGTATAAAGTTTAAGGTCATTCAACACTGAGTAGACAACAGATGCACTTTTGTGCCAGTTGCCAGTTTGTAAGCCCATGTTTAGAATTCCACTTTAGCCTTATTAAGCCTGTCACAAAAACAAATTTTGAAGTACGATCTATTAGTACAGAGATATACTGCGATAAAAGATATTAACTTGACACAATAATAATAATGCAAAATAATCCCAGCAAACCATTTTTAACAGACTGCATCATTGAAAGGCATGAGCTTCAATATATAATGCACTATTATTGGTCAATAATTAGTAATAGGGGTCACTTAAACAACCGTTCGCAGCGCAAATATTGTATTTGTAATTGTATGCAAACAAAAAAAAAAAAAATAATTCCCCACTTTTACATGGAAAATGTACACAAGATAAATACTGTGACCCAAAATATTTGGTTCCAGCTTTTATATGTTGAATGATAAGTCAATATAATAATTATCATGACAGGCCTAAACCTTATACATATAGGCTACTAAAATGAAATGCACTTCAGTGCAAAGCATGCATGCAAGACTAGCTTTTAGATTAGTGATGGTCAAGACAGTGATACATTTTTTGATCGGATATCAAGTAGTAATAGGGCATTATGATAACTCCGATACTTTACTGTGTAAATAAAAGCCTAGTATCTATAATAAAAACACCGATGTAACATCAGATGTAAATATGTACTTGGAAAAAAAGAGCAATTAAAAAAAAGATTAAAATTAGTTTAAGAAAAGTTATTTATTATTATTACATTGAGACATTTAATAATCAATATTGTTGCCTAAAAATAGATACTTTTTGAAAGCTCAGTATTGAAATATCTATATTTTTGTATTGATTCAAGCTCTACAGTGATTGGTGTTACTTACTATTTATCCAAGCTTGTGACAAGCAAGCACAATTTTAGAGTTAAATTTATGTACATTGAGCTACATTTTTTCTTTAGCATTAGCTAGCAACAGTTTTTCAATGTCTATTTTAAACAAAAAATAACGTATTCAAAACTGTATGAATTAATTAAGTAACTATATTGATTAGACGCGGCATACGTTTGTGTCGCCACACCTCATAGAATTCCAGAATTCTGTTCAGGTATTTAACAGTAGTGACTCAGCAGTTTGTTTTTGCAAATGCATCTCCAGTAACATGAAGATTATACAGTGCCTATATTTGTACATTTGCATATTCTCAAAACATAGTAAGTGTGACATGACTGCCTCCCGCTGTAATTTTCTGCAAATAATCTGCAGATATGTGGAGTGCCAGCGCCAGTGTAAATTATGTCTTCTGTGTGCAGGAGGTGGGCCCTGCTTCCTCCTCCACATGAAAGGAGCAGGATCTGTCCCCACCCAGTCATGAGAGAATCACTCCCTGAACCAGAGACTCCGCGGCAACAACCAGCAACCATCACCAACGTCCTGTGCATTGGTCCAACACTCCCCAAGGAGGAAAAGTGAGCTGTCCCACCAACACTTCCTGTAGCCCTGAGGCACAACTCTCTACCATAACCAGAGCAAAGAGAGTGATATCCTCACTTCCTTAAGGGAGGGGAGGAATGATTCACATTTTTGATTGAATCTTAAAGAAAAAATAAACAGGCAAAATTGCTTCTTGTCTTTTGATTTCTGTACTGTGGAGACAGTACAGAAACAAGTAAAACTTTTTACAAATAAGTACAAATAAAACTTTTTTTAACTTTGTTCTTTTTTTTTTTTTGTTATTAGCAAGCAAACAATAACATTAAGATAAGCAATTATTTGGTGTACAACAGACAGTGAATGTATGCCAGCTTGTCCTGGAGATATTATGCTTTGCCTGGAATGTTCTAGTATGACATTAAAATAGGGGTGTCAAACTCATTTTGGTCTGGGGGCCACATACGACTTAATTTGATCTCAAGGGGGACCAGAAAACTCACAGCATAAATACTCAAAAATAGCAATAAGTAGAAAAATTTGTGCAGAGAAACATGTAAAATATTTTTATTGAAGAGAACTGTTCCTTTATAAAATATTAAGAACAACCTGAAACTGTCTCATTTTTGTGCAGTACAGCTAGATTTTATTAGTGCATGTGCAGATTAATACAGAAATGATTTGAACTCAACGTTCTGCACATAAAAACATAAAAAAAGATCCACACCTAAAATCATCAGCATTTTACCTTTTTATTTTATGGGATTTAGTCATGCTTTGTTTTGGATCCAGAAACTTGGCATCGTTTAGCCTGCACAAGTGCATCAATATCAGGTATCATATCCTGAGTAGCTGCCAATTTCAAAATGTTATTTAAGTGCTTGTGTGTTAGCTTTGAGCGCAGCTTTGTTTTATTAAGGTTCATTACTGAGAAGATTTGCTCACAAAGGTAAGTAGTCCCGAACATGCACAGAATTTTTGCAGCTAGCACTGTTAATTTAGGGTACCCTTGCAGAAGACACTGATAAAATGTGTCCAATCCTAATCCAGATTATATTCCTTTAGCACCGCCACCTGTTGCATGCACACCAAGCACACCGGTTTACCATTAATCTAATAGGAATTGGTCCATTTCTCCTGAAAAATCCGACACGCGGCTTTTCTCTTTTTTGACAGAGACATTTCGCTGTTTAGGGTGTCACAGACAATGACCAAAGGACGTGTTAACTGCCTGCCTTAAAAAAACTGCCGTTGGTCCACTCTGGTGAGAGGGAGCGTAGGTGAGTGGCAGCACGGACGTCAGTTTGTTTTTAAAAGTGCCAGGGACATGTCCCTAGCCTCCCCGGTGTGAATGACACCTATGAGGGGCGGCTGCAGCAGCGGAGCATTGCGCATGCGTTGCATGGGGAAGAAATTCAAATTTTTATTTATTTTTATTTTTATTTTTTTATTCTACAGGGCCGGATCAAGTCTGTAGGCGGTCCGGATCCGGCCCACGGGTCTCATGATTTGACACCCCTGCATTAAACCATGGAGGCAAGCATGTGACACCACATGGTTAGATTTGTGGAGAGGGGGAAGCTCACAGTACAAATGTTTTTCAGGGTATTTTTGAGCAGTAAAACATCTGTAAAGTAACAAATATAGATATAATACAATTGCCAACATCTCCATGAAGACAAGCATTCATTCAGCAGCTCATCAGCTTATCTTTGCTTGGCGTTTTTGCTAATGCATACTATTTTACTAGCAACAGAGCAGAGACATTTGATCCTGATCTCTATTTGCAGCTACAGGCTCATTTAGCAATTAATATTGTGCTCAGATATAGTCATCTCATGCATTAATTTTAATACTGATCAAAATTATGCATAAATCTCAACAGTTTGCCTATATAGTTCAACATGTGCAGCCATAGTGAGTGAGTGAGAACTGCTCTGTTCTCACACAGCTCTCATGTGGCAGGGCCTCTTGTTTCTGGGAAGAGAGATTTCCCAAGAAGACTGCAGCAGATTGAATAATCCCAATATTTTTCTCAAGATTGTTATTTGGGGACTTTTCCGCTGTATGTGATCATTTTGCAATGTGACAAAATACTAATATGAATCCAATTATGGCTATGTCTTGTGATGGTAAAAACATTATGGTGATGTTTATTGTGGTATGCTGTTAATTGTGAGAAATGCCAAGTCTGGATAAAGTTAAAGTGCCTATGACTAGGTTAGACCAATTTCACTAAATCAGTTAACATAATTTAAGACCAAAAAACTTGACTTTGTTTTTTGTAAAGTTTATAATTTTACTTCCTGGTTGGACGTGGACAAAGACATGGTAATTCCATAACTGTTAGGATAATGTTAACAAGAGCCAAAATATGCCTAAATTCAGTGGTGGGCTGTGCATTTCACCCTTGGGCCTTCAGTTTCTCATGAAAACTAGTGTTCCAGCTAACACCGCATCCACATCCCCATACCATTCCCATGACTGAATGAGAACACAATTCTTGCTTATCCTGCTTTTCCGAAACATGCCGGGAACCTCCTATTAAACATAACAAGTGCAAGCAACTTTCAGAACCAGCTTTTTCACTTTCAAATATGCAAAAAGGCAAAACATAGACTGACCTGTCATTCTACTCTTAGCATACTCCGGTCATGGTGGATTGGTTTTGAATGGATTTTGGGTTGTGGGCCAGAGTGCACAGAGGAGGCATTGACAAGTATTGCTACAGGCACGAGTTGTAGGGGCTTAAGGTTAAACATAGCTGCAGTCAAATTGACATATTTGTAATGGAATTCCTATAGCTTTCCCAAACAACATGTTCACCTATTGCCCACTTTTACCAGCAGCACACCTACAAAGATGTAAGAACTACACGTCATGGGTGTAACTGAAAACAAAACAAAATAGGAGATGTATGGAGTTTTCACATGACGGTGCCCACAGCTATGCGAAACGGTTTCCACCCCAGCGTGCTGTAATATTTTTTTTTCCATGAGTAACATTGCATGTCTAAAATTAGCAGTATTAGTAGTAGTAAAATTTGTAGTAGCAGTAGTTACTATTCAAAAAATAGGCTCATAACAAGAAACTGAGTTATAATGGTATGTTTGGTGTTCCCTGCACAATGGACTGTAAATGCACACACATTATTTCTTTATATATGTACAAATACTTGTACATAGGAGCACAGCTGGCTACTCCAAAAATAATTTAGGGCTCATTTTTAAACCATTTTAAAAGTCATTAATCTGTCTGTTTCTAAATATGCATCTAAACTTTTTTTGCACTGTTCATTATTGTATTTCTGAGTTGTGCTGCCAGTTGCCTCTTGGAAAAAATCTGCAAATCACTTTCCTAGTTAAAGGGAGGGTATGTAGCGTGCTGGTTTAAAAAGGTATTACATTCCCAACTGAACCTGGGTTGCCAGTGTCTAAACCTGCTTATAGAGGACACAAGTTTTCTCATTTTCCGTATATGGACAGGCCATGCCTCATGTGAAAGCTCAGAACCTCCAGAATTCACTCACTAAGCTGCAGAGGCTGCATTAAAACTGATTAATGATTGGCTGCAGGTGTTAGGGTTTAGGTAGAGACATATCAGGTGTCAGAGTGTGATGCTCATTCTGCTTTCTATAGATACTCCCCTCTTCAATAATTGTGAAATAAATAATTGGTATAGTTGTGTTACAATACATTGTAGAAAACTAGCAAACAATACGAATCAGCACAACTTGTTTCATATTATGAGTTTGTTTACTTTTGAGATCTGCAAAGTCATGGAGCCTTTTACACAACCCCACCATGCAACAGTCTATGGCTTATGTAAAACAGCCTATAAACATCATGGCGCATAGCTGATAAAGTCATAAAAGACACACACCTGATAATGATAATGCACATGCTTACTCAATGCAGGAACAGGATGACCTCAAAACAGAAGTCAAACATTTGATCTAGTATGCTGTAGGCTTGCTTTATATATAGCCTTGCCTAAATTGCAATACATCAGATCATAATAATAAAAACACCAGCATATTACAGAATTAATTTCAAAATACAAATTAATTTCATTTTAAAAACCCAATTAATTACATCACATGCATGACCCTTAGAACCACGTGTGTCCCTGGTAGAAGCCACTGTTGTACTAATTGCTTTAAGGACACTGCTAGCTCTACATGCTAATGGTGCTTTATTCATGTTTAAAGTCACAAGCGGACGTGCATTTTACAACACATGCGTTGCATTGAAATGCACAGGGGAGTGGGTGATAGAAGGAGAATGGGGAGCACAGATGTCACGAGGCAGATAAAGTGGCCCTGAATGCATCATGATGTGTTTGCAGACTGGGGGACTATTGATTTCGCAGTGGTAGATCTAATCAAGCAAAGGGGAAGGTGGTGGAGCAGATAGGGGCTCCTCAGTGCGGCTTATCTAAAACTGTTCAGCCCTGGGAACACAGCCGGTGGTGACCTTTGACCCCTGGGCTTCCTCTGAACTCTGTAGAATAGTGTCCAGCTTGTTTGATTTTGGACAAAGTTAGCATGCTTAAACCCTGTAACTCCATTGAGCAATTAATCTTAAATGAGTACATGGAGAAACAGAAAGCAATGCAGGAAGATAGCCCCAGAGTGTTAGGTCACAACACCCATGCAGCAGAGCAAGATGCCTGCCACGGTAGAGCTGTGATTTTAGAAGAAAAAAAAATGGATTACAATTTTTGACAAATATTGCAATTGGATTTTCAATTTATGTTTAAAATGTAAGATTCTGTTCATGTGCTCATGGAACATTAACATTTGACAGAAACGCAAGGATTTCTTGAGTAAAATGACCCAAGAAATCCATGCATGATTTTCAGAACCTCTTTATAAAGGAGAGTTAGAAGATTTCTAAATATTTTGTTTTTAAAATAAATCTGTATGTTTTTGTGTGGCTGTATGGTGATTGTAATGCATTATTTTGTAAAGCCCCCTACAAACTAAATGACTGTAGTCCTTGTGATTTGATATTGCGCCTCCTCAAACTGGGATTTCTCTATTCTGCCCATTACACAATTAAACTTAGAGGCAGACATTTGCAAGAAAAAGTCTGTCATAGAAGGTACATGCTAATACTGTTTATATCACACAAAATTAAATATACATATACATGTTAAATATAATACATTAAAATGCATATATTTTAATATAACAAGCGGATGAATGATTTAAGAATAATTAGTGTGTGAGAATGGACTTTTAAATTCAGTTGAAGTTTAGATTCTCTTGAAGATGCCACCAAACTCCTGATTATCTGCTCCAACAGTCCTTGGGAACAGAGCCCAGCGTGACCTTTGACCCCAGTGTCCCAGACTCCTTCCTCTGAAGCTCTGAAATGTGGACTGCATGCAACTCAAGTCTTCACAGGGAGATAAACGGAGAAGAAGGCAGAGGAGGAAGGCAAGAGAGGGTGAGGGAAAGGATAGAGAGAGGAGGGAGAGAGAGGGGAAGAGAGACAGAGAGAGGCAAGGGAGACCAAGAGATAAAGGGAGAAAGGAAAGGAGGGAGAAAGAGTGTGAGCAAGGGGAGAGAAAGAGGGGATGGAGAGAGGGATAGAAGAAGGGAGAGAGGGAGAGTGAGGGAAGGGTGAGAGATGGAGAGATGGAAAGCAAGAGGGGGGGCAAGAAAGACAAGGAAGACAGGGGGGGAGAGAAGAGAGTAATAGCATGGATGGGAGAGGGCAAAAATGGAGGATGGTGAGATACAGGGAGATACAGGGGTAGAGAAGAGAAGGAGAGAAGTGAAGAGTGGAAAAGACAGCGAGAAAGAGACGTCACAGTGACTTGGGAGGGGGCCCTCGTACACACACTAAAGTTAATCAGTTAGCCCATGTTTATTTACACAGCCCATCTGAAAACAAGGGCATCTGACGTAGTGACCGAGAGGAGGCAGGGTAAGAGCGTCAGCAAAAACAGAAAGAGCACAGGAGTTTAGGCAACAAGAGGTCATGTGGGACTGGTCAGTTAGAAAGGAAAAGTAAGTTGTTGACTAGTTTATCAGCAAACTCCAAATAGATGCTGATGGATGGAGAAAGAGTGTGATGTTACAATTTTGCCAGAAGATATTTAAAGAGTTACTTACTGGGTTTAAAGGCGCTGTACCTGATTTTACTGCCTTAAAAACGTGAAAAACATTGGTCCAAAGTTATTCCTCACTCATCTTATGCATTCAGAGAATCCAAATTATTCACTGCAATGCACACTTCCTGATTATTGGTCAACAAAATGCTTTCTGATTAGATGCAGGCAGTAGGCCTACACAGCTGACTTATTATGCCTTCAAGAGCTGCTTATATAGTAGGCCCATATCTATACTGGGGAAGACACAGTTTACTCAAATACATGGGCAAAAACAGATATTGAGTATTCAAGGTCCTGGCTCAATGAAGCCATCAGGACAACATCATCTGCAAACAGCAGAGATGAGCTCATGTGGTCCCCAAACCGGACCCCCTCTGACCCCTGGCTGCGCCTAGAAATTCTGTCCATAAATATAATGAACAGAACCGGTGACAAAGAGCAGCCCTGGCAACCATGAACAGGTCTGACTTACTGCCGGCAATGCGAACACAGCTCCTGTTCCAGTCATACAAGCACCGGACAGCTCTTAGCAAAGGGCCCCGGACCCCATACTCCCGGAGCACCCCCCAAAGGACACCATGAGGGACACGGTCGAATACCTTCTCCAAATCCACAAAACACATGTGGACTGGTTGGGCAAACTCCCATGAACCCTCGAGAACCTGATGGAGAGTATAGAGCCGGTCCAGTGTTCCACGACCAGGACGAAAACCACACTGCTCCTCCTGAATCTGAGGTTCGACTATCGGTTGGATTCTCTCCATACATGTACATACAATACCAATACAATCCTGTGTCAGCACGCTAATTGTTGTTACCATAACTGTGATAACAAAATCTAGCTTCTGAAAGTTGTGAAAAGAGCTTTTAAATTCATCTCTGTGAATATTTAGGTTGTTAGGATGTTTGGAATGCATAAGGTAAGTGAGGAATAACTTTGAATCACTGCAAACAGTTTAAAATAACCTAGTGTTATTGTCCAGGACCCAAGCCATTAAACCTGTTTTTAAAAAAAACACTGAATAGGAATATTTGTACTGCACATACCAAAATAAACAATAATAAGCCAATGTCAGGATAAAGATGAACTTACCATGGCCTTTAAAAATAGTAATTGTTTTTCCAATGACTTGCAATACATTAAGTCTAATACACAGATATCTGTTGTAAAAGCTCTTATGACTTTATAAAGCAATAAATACGGTCCAAAGCAATAGCACAGTAACTATAATTCCCCATATAACGTCTGTCTTTTTTTGTTATCAGAAATTCATCTCTTTATTACAGAGCATAAATTCATTACACTTAAGTTATTGCTTGCAAGTGGCAGTAAAAGTAATATAAAAAGAGAGTGTAAAATTGGCTCTTGGGTCAGGTTGAACTTAGAGAGGGTAATAGTCACCATTTAGGAATGATTTAAGAAGCACTTCCTAAGAATTCTTCAGGAAAACAGGAAAAGCGATACTGAGGAAAGGTGTTGAGGGTGACCTTTGAGACAGGAGCAGGTGAATGATCATCACTAATTGCCTGGCTCTACAACATTGGGCTGTGAAGAGGAGATAGCATGTTACTCAATTTAAGATGGATGTTAGTTTAAAAAAAATTAAGAAAAATAAATCAAGTTGAAGATGATTCAAATAACAAGACAGTTGTTTTGGTTTCGATAAATGTTCAGATGTAATATTTGACTTGCTTTTCAGTATTGACAAAAAGTGAGTTCAAATATATATATAAACCAATAAAAATGTAAATAAATAAATAAATATATACCCATAAATTAACAAACAAATAAATAAATAAATAAATACATTACAATAAATAAATAAAAGGTATAACAAAAACTAAACAAAAAAAAAAATCTTTTCACAACAAAGCCTCTGTTATCAATAGTACACTAATACAAGTTAACCCAAGTACATTTCTATATAGAAATAAAATGGTCATTATGAGAGAAAAAATTACTCTTAGAAAGACAATTTAATACAAAATAACTATTCAAGTAACTCTATTTAAGTAATGCAATTCATCATCACCCCCGCATTCTTTGTGTGTCTATAACCCAGGGTCAAAGGGTGTATAGGACAGCAGTGTGGTCACATGACTTCAGAAAGGGGCACAGTCTGCAGAACTCCAAGTCCCACCAAAGAATCCTCCCAGTACTCCCTGTTCACTTACATGTCAAATTTATTCTTTCATAGTGCAAGACTTTGCAAAACATATACATTTTTCACATCGCTTAGACTCACAGTAGTGTATCACAGATTGACTGTGATACACAGTGAGTAAATTGCAACAGAAAGTGAAATGTCTGCTGCTGTTAGCCAATAACAGTCCCATCAAGCTACCTAAATAACTTTCTCTCCTCTCTTTCATCCTGTCATTTGAGCACCATTAGCCTCCTCAGCCATTTTGTCTCCCACAGTCCCAATAATACGTAAATATAGTTGGGTTTTTCTTTTTCTTTTTTTTTTTTTTTTTGCATTAGTAACATTTGTCCAAAATTATCCATTCTACAGCTAGTAATGACTGGGAATAGGTGTTAAAATGCACAAGCTAATCAATAACACATACCCAGTCATATACCAGCATGTTTTCTGACTGTAAGCTGCACATTTCTCCACCATAACACAAATAATATTTGACCTGGATCACACTGTTCTGGTGCATGTGTCTCTCCTGCTCCCTGAGTTCTGAGTAAATGTGTTAGCATGAGTCACATGTTGAGAACATGCAGAGAGGAGCTCAGACACGTGTGGCTGTATGAGGCTTTAGAGGCCCACACTGCAGATAATACACACACAGAACACAGGAAAACTGCAAGTTCAGTCAATTAAAACAAATGCACAGGACTTCATTTACTAGTCAAACTGGGTCCAAATAAAACTTAATAACAAAACCAAGGACAACCTAAGTCTTATGTAGGACTTAAGGAAAATCATGAATAAAATGTACTCTTTTGCGTTTAATTTCCAAAAAACAAACACCTCTTGCTATATATTTATTTATTGCATTATAGATTAATGCATCAGCCAATATTGTTCTGTTGATATTTTTGCAATAGATTGTGCAGCCCTTTGCAAGACACTGACTCAAACATGGTGTACTTCTGGCTAGCACTATAATCTTGGGTTATAGCTGATTTAATCCTGGCTTAGTTCATGTTTTAGACTTGTCTGCTCATAAAAAATAATAATTTGAAAAAGGTGGCAGTGCAATGTCGAGTATCGCCTTAAAGAAAGTCTTGGATTCGATTCCCAGGAGGTACAAGGCCTTTCTGTCTGGAGTTTAAATGTTCTCCTCATGTCTGGACGTGCAGTCCAGTTTCCCACATGCAAAATGGGCACCCACTGCTCCTGACAAACCTGTTGCCACAGAGGCACTGAAGAATGGGTACAATTTAAATATATTAAAAATATCAAAATTATTGTCATTATATCATGATGGAATGTATCTTTGTGAACTTGTATGTAAATAGGTCTTTTAAGAATATAGAGCAGCAATACAGCATTATGCAGCTACTGGTTGTGTGATAATAAATAAACAGCATGAAATTCTTTCAGGCTCATAACAATGAAATGTATGTATTTAGAATGGTGTGTGCATGTTGACAATAAAAAAAAAAAAAAAAAAAAAAAAAATTCATTTTCAAATAAACTTTCACTTCCACAAGTTCCTCTCTGTACCTTGACCATTGCCCTGTTCGTGCAAAAAGAGACTATAGAAACTCTTGAGCACACAAAGCAATCCCAGAACGATAAATCATTTACAACAAAATAGCACTTGAGATGGTGACATGGTCCAAACTTGGCATCAGTGCGGAGTCTGTTACACACTTTGTTTTTACTGTTGTTAAAGAGCTTTATGACGTACGTCAAGAGTTCAGGCTTTGTTCAAGATTGAAAAAGTGCAGGGTTTAAGATGGGTGGATTAAGATGCAATCATAACTGTATACATTTGAGTCGTTGTATTTTGTTATCTGTTTAAAAACTCTGCACATTCTGTTTAGTCATCCAAGAAGATATTAAGCAATGAGCCTACTTTTTGCATTTGCAGAGATTGCATTTGAGCTCGGATAACTATAGCCTGCACTGTTGAGAGGGAATCAGGTGTAAGACAAAAATGCAAATCTCTGCATTGGAGTAGCACAGTGTTTTCAAAGTAAACAATGTTAAAGGTGCATTATGCAACCTTTCAAGGGGATATACCACCTAGTTGTCTCCATGGAAATGTTATTGCTTAAACCTAAAATGACTCGAGTGTTTGTTTGTTTTTTTTGTTTTTTATTGTGCAAAAACGCCTTGTAAAACATGGACTTCTACTGTGAGTGATGTTGCCACTCCACAGATCTGACCTGTAACTTAGCTTGATGGCATCACTTGCTTGTCTCCAAGAAGATAACTAAAGTAATGCCATACTGTGGAACATTACAGGCAATGCTATAATATCTCCAGAGAGAAGAGGACACATTTAATATAGTCCAAGGAGGTTTGATACAGCTTTAATTCAGTCATTGCTATGTGCAGATTCCTAGACCATTCATTTCAAATATGACTTATTATTATCCAATATAAAACTGCATATTTGTGTATTCATCAAACACTATTTTCTGCAAAGTGACAGTGACAGTCTTATCTGAAGATCAGATCCAAACTCAACCTCTTCTCATGGGGGCAACAGTCTAAGCAGGGACTCCCAGACTTCCCTCACCCCAGACATGTCCTCCAGCTCCTCCGGTGGGACCCCAAGGCATTCCCAGGCAGTCAAGAGACAGTCCTTCCAGCATGTCCTGGATTTTCCCCGGGGCCTCCTCCAGGTGGGACATACCAACACCAGGAGGCATCCTGAGCAGATGTCCGAGCCACCTCAGCTGACTCCTCTCGACGTGTAGGAGCAGCGGCTCTACTCTGAGCTCCTCCCATGTGACCGAGCTCCTCACCCTATAAGGGAGCGCCCAGCCAGCCTGCGGAGGAAACCCATTTCGGCTGCTTGTATCAGCAATCTTGTCCTTTCGATCATTACCCAGAGCTCATGACCATAGGTGAGGGTAGGAACGTAGATTGACCGGTAAATCGAAAGTTTTGATTTTTGACTCAGTTCCTTCTTTACCACAACGGACTGATACAGCGACCGCATCACTGCAGATGCTGCATTGCAGATGCTGCATTGCAGACGCTGCATTGCAGATGCTGCATTGCAGACACTGCATTGCAGACGCTGCACTGCAGACGCTGCACTGATCCACCTGTCAATCTCACGCTCCGTCCTTCCCTCACTCGTGAACAAGACCCCAAGATACCAGCCGCTTCACATTCGGCTGAAAACCGCCCCAGTGCCTGCTGCAGGTCCTGCCTCGATGAAGCATCAGGACAACATCATCTGCAAACAGCGGAGATGAGATCCTTTGGTTCCCAAGCTGAACCCCCTACAGCCCGTAGCTGTGCCTAGAAATTCTGTCCATAAATATAATGAACAGAACCGGTGACGAAGGGCAGCCCTGGCAGAGTCCAACATGCACTGGGAACAGGTGTGACTTACTGCTGGCAATGCGAACACAGCTCCTGCTCCGGTCATACAGGGGCTGGACAGCCCTTAGCAAAGGGCCCCGGACCCCATACTCCTGGAGCACCCCCCAAAGGACACCATGAGGGACTTGGTTGAATGTTTTCTCCAGATCCACAAAACACATGTGGACTGGCTGGGCGAACTCCCATGAACCCTTGAGAACCCGATGGCGAGTATAGAGCCAGTCCAGCGTTCCACAACCAGGACAAAAACCACACAGCTCCTCCGGGATCTGAGGTTCAACTGTCGGTCGGTTCTCCTCTCCAGTACCCTGGAATAGACCTTACCGGGAAGGCTGAGGAGCGCTTTTCCCTCCTGAGGCGTTGGTTTGACAGAATTTCTGTGAGGCCATCCGATAGTCCTCCTCCATGGCCTCCCCGAACTCCTCCCAACCCCGAGTTTTTGCCTCCGTGACAGCAAGAGCCGTGGCACGCTTGGCCTGCCGGTACTCATCAGCTGCCTCAGGAGTCCCACGAGCCAACAAGGCACTGGGAACAGGTCTATATACTCTATATACTAGATGCAACATATACTCGAAATTATCACCCTCTTCTCAGTAACTGCCGCAGTGAGCCTCCTCTCTACATGATCCTGGGATTTTAATTTCACTATTGTTTTAACAACAGATGGATCAGGCGCTTTCTTTCCCTGAGGTTGCTCCCGCTAGCATTAGTAAGAGGTTTGATTGACAGCACAACTAAGCGTCTGCTCCCTGCTAAACCGGCAGTGTGGGCAGGAAGGGCCATTACCTTCATCAGCTTCACTCTGGATAGGCTCTTTGGTTGCTACGATACTAGTGGTAAAAAATCCAAATATGGAACTCCAAATTCACCCCTGTAGATGCTAGCCACAACAAGCCTCATTTGGCTGGAGCCAAATGCTATGGGTGACGTCACATTTCCTTAGTCCACTTCTTTATACAGTCAGTGGTTATTACTCACTCCAGTCTCCTCCTCCACTACACCTCTATACCCCATTCACATTTCACTGGCATCACCTCATTTGACCTGACTTGTACAGTGTCCTTAACTGCACTTTGAATCCAAACATTTCATAAGAGCACAGGATGGAAGAGTGATTGAAGTGTATAACACAATAATAGAACCTTCATCAAAGATGCACTGTACCAGTTAGATGCACTGTACTCTTACTTTTCAACATGATATTTCAGGGTATTATCAAGTTTGTCTGCAAAAAATAGACACATTCTCTGCAATGTTATAATTCTACAAATGGGGAATGAATGTATGAATTACAAAGTATATGAAATAGTGTACTTTTTCTCTGATATTAATTATAATCTGACACATAAATCACTACTTTTAGTCCATTTTAAATTGCAATATTGGATCCAGTACTACTTAATGCACTGAATTCCAGTTCAAAATCGTGGAGCTGATTTTGGCTGGCTCCTTTACGGTGCATTGCTGTAGATGTCATCACAACCAAGTGTCACTCTGCTGGAATATACTGATGGCTCTGCCTAAGGAAAGTTATAGTTCACAGAAGGGAGAAATGTTTTTTAAATAAAAATAAAAGAGAAAGTCAAGATCAGAGCAATATGGCATTCCAAATGCTAGCCAATAAAGGTTACTCAAACATGCATAAATCACTCAAAATACAATCAGAAGTGAGTTAATGATGTGGTAAAGAGCTCTTAAAAATCCATTTTGCATAGTGGTTCACATAAGCACAGGTGTATTCTTCCTATTCTCCTGCTGTTCTTAAACAGCCAAATTTTGAAATTTCAGCTAAATGTCACATAACTTTTCTGCTGGGCAGGTGGAATATAATGTCTGTTATTTTCCCTATATTTCCTCCACCAATACCTACTCAACATTATAGTTTAGACAGGTAATGTTAAAAATAGTGCTTCATTGTGATTCATGGCTGAAGTAAATCATGTACTTGCCAGCTATAGTTCCGCTGCATCCTGGTGTTGCATAAAAAAAGCTTGTGGTATAATGTTTTGTGCACACAGACCAAATGCTTTACAAACAGTGATAAGTGAAGCACACACACATTACTCTTGTACCTGTGGAAAAGCTAACCATGACACAGCTGTTTTTATTTACTAATTCATCTTTGTGATATTGAATCAATTAGGGTTGCCACAATGTTACTGCTTTGCCTAGAATGCTCCACTGTAGGTATCAAACTTGTCTATCTCCATGGAAACAGGAAAATCACCCCACCAGGCAGGTTACAGGTCACATATGTGGAGAGGTGACCCAGGTCAAGGTAAACATGCATGTTTTTCAAGGAGCAATAAAACCGCCGGCAATGCAAGATGTTAATGCAATACTGTGGAATATTCTATAGCTAAAGCATTAAGATTTCAATGAGGCCTCCACCCAAAAAACATAATGCACCTTTTAGCTAGAATCAGCTCTTAGCAGCGTAAAAAAACAAAATTTCCCCCCCTTTCAAAATAAATGTTTTTGCACTTAGAACTTGCATTTCAAGAATCCTCCCATCTGTCTGAACTCATCTCACCTCAGACCGTTTAGACTGACTGAAGGTATTTTCCACATTAAAAGCTCTGCATAAAGACACTTATTGTTCCAACTCTTTCAAGTGCATATGAGCCACAATGAATAAGTCATCTTCCCCAAACCAAAACATTAGCTCACTTCACACTAGCCCGCATTATTTAGACTCAAACCAGGCCTATCCCTGTGCACATTTTTAGTTGCCAAGTCCGCTTCTTTAAAGCAACTTTGGGCTTTTTTTTTGGAAAGCTGTTTACAAATTTGAAAGTAGCAGGTTGCGTTTTATTGTTGTTTTTGTTGTTCTTAAGCATAGGCTGTATAAAGAAGTGGACTAAGTGTGCTGTCAACTATAGTCTTTGGTTGCAACCAAATGAAGCCAATCGAGACTAGCAGTTATAGTGGTTAATCTGCAACCAGGGCCCGTATTTAGAAACCCGGGTTCGCAAACCAGAGAGGCAATTAGGAACGAGGTGGTTCAAGGTAGGGATGTTCCCATCAGCAACCACTGGTTTGGTAGGAGGCAGGCGCTTAGCAATGAGGGACAATAGCTGTCAATCAAACCTGTTGCTATGCTAGAGGAAAAAACAAGACACCTGGTTGGCCTGTTAATGTGCATATCTTGATTTACAGACAAAATAGCAAAATAAAAACATTACAATCATCTAGAGCAGGTTAAAAAAATGTTTTTAGACCGAAACGACAAGCCTGACAGCAGCTATTACAAGATGGGCCACTATTTTTCAATAGAAGTCAATTGGAACCAGACCTCAAAGACGCTGCATTATATATACAGTCTATGCTCGTGAGTGGCACTTTCATAAAAGAGTTGATTTTGATCCTTTTGTCAGTTCTGTTTCATGTTAATAGACTCAGTAATGATAATATACATTGTAGAGAAATCACTCAAATACAAGATGTTCTCATTTTAAAGTCATTATTGATGTTAAAAGTGCTAATAAAATGTGCACAAACTGCCACTTAACTGATGTGAAATAAAAAATATTTAACACAGGTACTATCCAACCAAACCAAGAATTATAAAAACATGAAAACCTGTCATATGCACTTTATGAAATTGATTTGGGGCTTTTTTCAAAGGCTTGGTTGCTTGTTTCTCCCTGAAAATCTGGCAACCCCACATGTGCATCGGGTTCACATGGCGTTTAGACTGCAGCTCTGTGGGGCTGTGTTCATTCTGCGCTCAGGAGAAGGACCTCACAGGGAAAGTATGCGCGCGTCGGCCACAGCGGTTCAGACCAGTGTAACTCCAATGGAACGCAGTCTGCAATTTCAACCAGCAACATACCGAGCCATGACGCCCCGAATGTCTATCAGTCAGAGTTTTACTGCAGAGACCACCTACAGGGAGAGGGAGGAGGGTGGTGGAGATTCTAACTGTACTCAAGTAGTAGTTAGTCTGTGATCATACAGTGATATGCAGACAAAGCAGGGTACAAATAATGCACATGCACATTTAAAGCATAGTATTGTCACATTAAAATGATATTACTTACTAGTAGAAGAAGTGTCAAAAAAGTTACGTTTTAGAATATGTCTTATTACTACAACAAAAAGAAGAAAATGGAAAATGAATGAAAGTTGCAATATTTTCCATAATGGTCAAATTATGAAAAAGCATATTTACTGATTCAAAAATTCAACTTTAGTTATGGTTTGCAAGACTAGACATTTAAAGACACTCTAAGTAAATTTTCTTGTGCATGCCTCTTGCTTGCCTCCATGAAGATATAATTGCTTTTCTTGGAATGTTCTACACTATGGCATTAAATTGATCTCTCCTCTCATCCTATGGAGACAAGAAGGTGATGCAAGGTTACAGATAATATCTGTGGAGAGGTGACCCCACTAATGCATGTGCTTCAAGGTATTAATGAGTGGTAAAAACTTGGTGGATATGTTTAATGGCATACTGTGGAACATTCCTGGTTAAAGCAATAACATCTCCATGGAGACCAACAGGTGTTATCCCCTACAACAGAAAACTTACAGAGTACACTGCCACCTTTAATTTCTAATATGCATGTATAGAGACCACAGATAAGTTACTTCGAACCACTTCGAAATAATAATACAGTATTTTAATGCTATGATTAATTCTGCCTAGTACTGCCTAGTACAGCCCTCAATAGCCAATTAAAACCCACTTATTTCTGAGCTTGGATGGAAACTGCTCACGCTGCCACTGTCTGGGGCAGGGAAGACAGTTGGAAGCAAATCAAAGCAGGAAGGGGGTGGCTCGCGGCAGGAATCCCAGGCATGTGCAACCGTGGCGGGGTGGTTTGGTCCAGAGGCAAGGGGACATCCACTAGGCGGAGCTACCATAGACCCTTGTTTGTGAAGTAGAAGCTGACATACCACTAAAGAGCAAACAACAAGGTGCAAGGAATGTGAGACTCGCATAAAACAAATAAGACGAGACAGGCAGCGAGACAACAGGGCATAGCAGACAGTAATGTATTAATAGGTAAACCCAATAGGCATGTGTTCAGAGTGGAGCAATGTTCCACAGTTAAGCATTTTATATTTTTGAGGTATAAAAAACAGTGATTGAATATATACAAGAGAACAAAGTAAGCAATGACATTTAAAAAAAAAAATACTGCTTTACGTTTATGTTATTAAGTTTATGTAATGATGGAAAAATATATTCAGTTCATTAATGTAGTAGTAGACTGTAAAACAAGTAATATTAAGATGTGCATGTAAAGTTGCACGAAGGTTGACATAGTTTTAGACATTTGAAAATTTCATGTATGGTACAGTTATTTTAAAAATTGCAAAACTGCTGACATCTTATTGACCACCCACTTTTGCTGTACATGCAACTAAACCATGCTTTCTTTGTGGTGGCACTTCCAGTTAAGCAGGAATCCCACTTATTTCAATGGAAAATTTGTGAAAGGTTTTGCAGCTAAAATCTGACATACAGTAGGTTGGTTTGTGTAAAATGCTCAATGTTCATGTCATCATCACCAGCAAGTGAACAATGCCCAGATTCTCTGGGAGGGTATAAAAAGGCTTTATAGTCCATATAGAACTTATTTACTGTCAAGATCGGCAGCCCCATGCAAAATAATACACCCTGAATGACAACGGCAACTTCCAGAATGCCCGTGACCTTCGATCCCTCAGGCATTACTGTATTAAAAACAGACATGAATGTGTAAAGGATATTATCGTCACTTCAGGAAACCATTGTCAGTTAACACAGTTCGTCGCTACATCTCCAAGTGCAAGTTAAAACTGTACCATGCAAATCGAAAGTCATATATCAACAACACCCAGAAAGAGATGAGATGGACTGACGCAAAGTGGAAAAGTGTGCTGTGGTCTGACGAGTCCACATTTCAAATTGTTTTTTTGGAAATCATGGACGTCATGTCCTGCGGGCCAAAGAGGAAAATGACCATCCAGATTGTTATCAGCGCAAAGTTCAATGATCTGGGGTCTGGGGGTGTGTTAGTGCCCATGGCTAACTTGCACATCTGTGAAGGCACCATTAATGCTGAAAGGTACATACAGGTTTTGGAGCAACATATGCTGCCATCCAAGCAACGTCTTTTTCAGTGATGTTCCTGCTTATTTCAGCAAGACAATGCCAAGCCACATTCTCCACATGTTACAACAGCATGGCTTCATTGTAAAAGAGTTTGGGTAGTAGACTGTCCTGCCTGCAGTCCAGACCTGTCTCCCATTGAAAATGTGTGGCGCATTATGAAGCGCAAAATACGACAACGGACTGCTGAGAAACTGAAGTTGTACATTCAGCAAGAATGGGAAAGGATTCCTCCTGCAAAGTTTCAACAATTAGTGTCCTCAGTTCCCAAACGCTTATTGATTGTTGTTAAAAGGAAAGGTGATGTAACACAGTGGTAAACATGCCCCTGTCCCAGCTTTATTGGAACGTGTTGCAGACATTCAATTGAAAATGAGTGAATATTTGCACAAAAATAATAAGGTTTATCAGTTTGAACATTAAATATCATGTCTTTGTAGTTTATTCAGTTCAATATAGGTTATTATTATTTGCAAATCATTGTATTCTGTATTTCTTTTAAGTTGCGGCGTGCCTGGGGGTTCTGTGCTTGGCCCAATTCTCTTTCCTTTATATATAAATGATTTGTGCTTCATTAAAAAAAAACTTAAACCAGTGCTTTTAGCAGATGATACTACAATTTTGTGTTCTGGAAAAAAACTGCAACAGTTGATGTCAGAGGTCTCCAGGGAAATGACTAAATTAAAGCAATGGTTTGACTGTAATAAATTGTTGCTAAATAAAATTTAAAAAAAAATTATGGTTATAGGAAACAAAAAAATTGACACTGAACTCAAAGTGATCATAAATAATGAAAAATGTGAACATGTTGATGAACATAATTTCCTTGGGGTTATCCTTGACCATAAACTATACTGGAAGCCACAGTTCACTAGTGTGAAAAATAAAATAGCTAAATCTATAGCAGTTTTGAGGAAATCCAAATTTATGTTGGACGAAAAAGCACTTTATACTGTATTTTGCACATTAATACTGCTTTATCTTAATTACTGTACTGAGATGTGGGGAAACACTTATAAGACAAATGTGAATAATATCTCCATCCTTCAGAAAAAGGCAATAAGGATCATATGTAATGCTGGGTACAGGGAACATACGAATCCACTGTTTCTTAAGCTCAAAATAATGAAATTTGAAGATATAGTTAAATTTAAAACTCTGCAAATTATGTAAAAAGCACATTACAATCTTATTCCAAATAATATCCAAAACATGTTCCTAAATAGAGATAATACATATAATATGAGGGGTCAAATGAACTTTAAGAAACAGTGCATTCGTACTACCCTGAAAAGTATGTTCATTACTCGACGTGGAGTTGACCTATGGAATGAACTAGATCAGGGGTCAGCAACCTTTAACAAGCAAAGAGCCATTTGGACCCACTTTCCATGTAAAATAAAACACTGGAAGCCGCAAATACTTTTTGACATCTAAAATGAAGATAACACTGTATATAATAATAATAATAATGTAACGAAATAATGTAGGTTTTATTTTCACGGACAAGCCTTCTACGTGTGGCAGATAAATATGGCAAAAATAACTTAAGTGCATAAAAAAATACAACTCACCAAACCGTTGCATCAGTGGGAGCCCTACACTGATTATGTGATTATGTCTACTCTGCGTCGCAGTTTCTTTCAAAAAACTCTAAAGGCATATCGTTTAATCTCGTGCTTATTCTCCATGTGCCAGAGCAGTTTTGAAGGTTTCATTGCCTCATTTGCTTTTCCCACATGTTACGCAGAGCGGACTCTGAGGGTCACCTGTAGCGACAAACCCTTATTTTAAGTAGGTATTGTCTGTTAAATTCAGCTTTCTTTTTTTGGAGGTCGTAGGCTCCTCTTCTGGCTCCTCAGTTGACCTTTTCCCCTTTGTTAAAAAGCTCTCCAAAGATTGTTGTTTTGGCTCATTTTCACTCACTTGTGGCTCTACTTTTCATGTCTGATGTGTTACATGTGATACGTCATTGCAGAAGACAAGAGCAGATAATAAACTTGACACTACATCAAATAGATTTCTGTGGCGATTTCCAGCAGGATTTTCATGATATATCTACGGACGAGCTTATTAGTGTGTCATTAGGGAAGATCCTCCTGCTCCTGACCCTTATGTGCACAGCGTCTGAAAATCAGTTGCTCTTTATGCAGGACCGTGAGCTGTGTCTGTGCCTGTGCGACGTGAGCAGGGTTTGTTTTTAATATTGTTCCGCAAGTGTGATGCTTATTTTGAGCAACGAAAAAATAAGAAAATATAATTTAATTTTAAGATCATAATAATCTTCCAATTTAAACTACAACAAAAAGAGCTAACACAAATAAAATACACTTCAATTAAATACTTAAAATTTATTTTCCCAAGCCACGCAGAGCTGCAGTATAAGGATGAAAGAGCTCCGGAGCCGCGGGTTGCCGACCCCTGAACTAGATGAAAGGTTAACATAAAGTGTTTCATTAGTAAACTTTAAAATAATGTATAAGGTAAATTTGTTTAAAAACTATGTCACTGAAGAGGGATCATAGTCAAAACTATGAATACTCACTTATGGTTTGGTAATAAGTTCTGTAATGTAAATTTTATCAGGTTTCTCTTACTGTTTCCGTACACTACAGTGTACTATCATGTTCATTCTGGCTGGGCCAAATCTGTATGCATCTATGTACACAGACAGACACGTACACATAGCACATGCATGCACATGCCCATACACACCACGCGTGCACGGGCATGTGCATGGATTAAGATTGACATGTACACTTTACACATAACACGTGCATGCACATGCGCATGCACTCGTGGTGTGTATTGGGCATGTGCATGAATTTAGAGAACATGTTTTTATAGATCTAAACTACAAGGTTAACAGTTTTTTAAATATAGATTAAGACTAAGAATATTTTGCATTTTGTAGAGAAATTTATAACAGTTCAGAGAATGTAGCCTTGTAATTGTGTTGATTCAAATTACTATTTTGATTCGATTGTAATGAATCTTGCAGCCTGAAATCAAACCCAGGACCGTCTTTTTGTGAAGCAGAACGCTAACCACTACACTCATAAAATTTGATAATTGCATGAAAAAATCAGAAGCAATGCACAAAAAGACTAAACTTGAAAACAAGTAGCCTAGTAGATTGCACTAATAAACACCAATATGGCCTTATCATATTACGATGATGCTTATCCACCAAAACCCTACAGAATAATTTTTTTTGTCATGTAGGTCAGTCATGTGGAACTCGAAAGCTAAAAAACATTCTAAATGCATATTTTGTTTTTAGGGATGACTAGTAGGCTACACCTGGTGGATGTAAGATATTCAGTGAACAGACACAGGTAGTCTCACCCGTCGGTCTCTGTGGTGTGAGAATCGCCGTAGAAACCAGATCTGCTCTGACCCAGTTGTAAGCGTCTGATAAAATGTCAAAGGGAGGCGACAGAGGGAGTGATAATTGCTCCTCATTCCCTGGTAATAAGTCACCCACTGATGCTTTGTGTCAAGACAAGGCTGCAAGCAAAGCACAGCACCAGACTGAAACTGTGAGAAGAATATATAAGATTATGACTAATCTCAAGCAATATTTTCCCTGATGGGATTTACAATTTATTATTCTACAGTAACAAAATATCTGCTGTTTATTGGACAATACAAGCTAGTAAAAACAAGAGTAAGCATATTAATTATATTAATAATATATATTTTATTATATTATTATATTCTGATTCATTTATGCACAGTATACATGGTAAGCAAGTTATCTCTTATCCAACTTGCACTACTTTATGTAAAAATGTGCTTCATAACTTTCCATGAATTAAAATCAAATGCATTCCTAACCATACAAATGTAGTTTAAGTATATTCACAAATTTAGCATTCTTTTCTAAATACTAAAAATACTAATAATGCATATGTAGTTCAACTTAGTAGCTTCCTCCAGCTATTTTAAATACAAGGAGTAGTATAATGTGGTTCAACCATGAATATTTGCAAGTATTTGCAATATATATACACTCACCTGAAGGATTATTAGGAACACCATACTAATACAGTGTTTGACCCCCTTTCGCCTTCAGAACTGCCTTTAATTCTACGTGGCTGAAAGCATTCTTTAGAAATGTTGGCCCATATTGATAGGATAGCATCTTGCAGTTGATGGAGATTTGTGGGATGCACATCCAGGGCACGAAGCTCCCGTTCCACCACATCCCAAAGATGCTCTACGCCAAATTCTGACTCTACCATTTGAATGTTTCAACAGAAATCGAGACTCATCAGACCGGGCAACATTTTTCCAGTCTTCAACTGTCCAATTTTGGTGAGCTCGTGCAAATTGTAGCCTCTTTTTCCTATTTGTAGTGGAGATGAGTGGTACCCGGTGGGGTCTTCTGCTGTTGTAGCCCATCCGCCTCAAGGTTGTGCGTGTTGTGGCTTCACAAATGCTTTGCTGCATTCCTCGGTTGTAACGAGTGGTTATGTCAGTCAATGTTGCTCTTCTATCAGCTTGAATCACTCGGCCCATTCTCCTCTGACCTCTAGCATCAACAAGGCATTTTCGCCCACAGGACTGCCGCATACTAGATGTTTTTCCCTTTTCACACCATTCTTTGTAAACCCTAGAAATGGTTGTGCGTGAAAACCCCAGTAACTGAGCAGATTGTGAAATACTCAGACCGGCCCGTCTAAATGCAATGAAGCAACTGCCATGTGATTGGTTGATTAGATAATTGCATTAAGGAGAAATAATATATATATATATATATATATATATATATATATATATATATATATATATATATATATATATATATATATATATATATATATATATATATATATATATATATATATATATATATATATATATATACCACCTGCTTGTTTACATGGAAATTCTATCGATATGTAATTAAATGTGTCTATCTTCAAGGAGATGGTGCTACCAGGCCATGTTACAGGTCAGATCTGTGTAGAAGTGACATGTTTTTCAATGTATTATTGAGCAATAACAACACTTGCAGTTGAATTCATGTCATGTTTAACACTATACTGTGGATATTCCAGGCTAAGTAATAACATTACCATATTGGTGGACCCCCATCAGAAAAGTTACATAGTGCACCTTTAAGGGATATAGTATTTTGGATTGTTTGTGATATTGTAAACTGATACAAAATATACTTTATGCAATTCTAAAGTGAATCTCTATAACTACTGTGACTATTCTGCAGGTGGTTCATCCTTTTTTCCAAGCTTGTATCCTGGGAGCTTGAGGGTTCTGTGCCGTATCCTTGCTGTTCCTAGTATTACACTTATTTGGACTGACTCGTCTGGCGTTTTTCCTGGGATCTGCTGTAGCCACTTTGGGGGTCACTGTTGCGAGTGCTGCGATGATCACAGACACCACTGAGGCCTTCACCTTCCAGGCCTTCTACTCTTTCTTAAGCCTGTGATAGTTCTCTAGTGTTCCTTTTTCCTGATGTTCCCATCACTTGGTACTTCAACAACTTTGCTCTTGTTTATCCACCACCACAATGTCTGGTTAGTTCGCCATCACCATTCTGTCAGTCTGCATCTGGAAGTCCCACAGGATCTTGGCCCAATCATTCTCTACTACTACCTTTTGGAGGTGTTTTCCACCTTGACCTTGGGGTCTCCAGGACTCTGCACAGATGTCCCTGCCAGCATCTTACTCCCTGCATTTAAGTGCTGGATTGTCACTCCCCGCTTGCTCTCTCTCTCTTCAGCTTTTTTTTTTTTTCATTGCTATAAATCTTTCAGTCTTCATTTTAGACTGGGGTTAGCCATTGGGTTAGCCATGTGCATTCACTGTATAGTACTTAGGCACATGTGCTCTAGACCCAAACCATCATCCTCTGCTTCCTGTGAGAGCCATGCACAGAAATATGGAAATCCTTACATGTATTTGGACTGCAAACAGCTGGTAGAGGGTAGTGGGAGGCAGGATGTTTCACATGAGAACTGAAGCCATACACTTTACAAAGAAAACAACAATTTGACTACAATTTGAAGTGAACACATGCTTTAGATTGGGGCTGCAGGAAAAACACATTGGACTCTTGGGCAGATGTAAGAATTAAACAAATAAACAAAATAGTCAATATTTCTGCTAAAATAAGCTAAAGTATAGTATATGTGCATGTTTTGATGGGAATACATGGAGAAATCTAGACATTGGGAGAACATGCACACTCCACACAAAAAGCTGTACTTGAACTTGAGACACCAGTGATTTTAGTCACCAAGGTTTTATCTCTGCAATATAATTTGCTCTCCACAATTGACCCTTTAAAGGCACTGGAAATTCTTATTTGTCAGGAACAATGAATTTCCAATCTGCTCTGAAATCCATACATTTATTTATAAGACTACAATATGAATAAGGCCATCTGGTCTATGCTCCATGACACCGTAATACCATAATACCGCACTAAATAGAAGCTATAAATAGAAGTTATATGAGGTTATGCACACTGCTCCTATAAGGATGTGCAGTATATGCCTATAATTGGACCTCCCATTGTGGTCATATGGGAAGAGGTGATCAAATGGACCACATGACTTCCTGTTAACCGGCAGTAGTAGGAGTGTGCCTGCATGTGAGAGAGTGAGGGGGAGGAGAGAGCAGGAAGTAGGGCTAGCCGGCACAAAGGAGGAAACCGTATAACCTTATATGGGCTTCAGAAACAGTACCGGGATCTCCCTATGGGCACGTCAATAATGAAGAAATGTGTATCTATCTACCACCTCCTACAAAGACAAACAGCCACACGCCCTGACTGTCCAAATGAATAATGCTCAGTGACAGTAAATACCTGGAACTTGTGCAAGAATGATCCTCACAAGAGGACGAGAGAATAGGGTTGCAAAATTGGCAGAGCATTAACGGTCAGCAGGTTGTACAATGTGGATATCAGTAACAACAGAAAGGCAAGTGTCGAAGAAAGTGTAACATATAACAATGGGAGTTGTGCAATGATTTACCAAACCAGCTGATGTAATGGCCAGTAATATTTGAATAAAAGGTCTGCGTAAAAATAGATTGTGAAGTTAAAAATGGAACAAAGAACTCAAGCAAACTATGAAGACCATTCAAAAATGTAAAAAGCTTTAAAATTGACTCATAGAATGTTATAATAGTAGACCGGTAATCAGATTTGTATTTTGGTTGATTCATGCATGTTTGAGTAAGTGTTTTTTCAAAACACGCATTTTCTGCACTGTGAAAACCTATCCCTTATCTCTACTGTAACTGTAACTGAATACATATACAGAGAATATGTATTCATAATACTAATCTTGACTAACTATATTCCGGTACAGTCACTTTTTCATTTGGTGGTTCTCAGAATACAGTTATTTTTCTAAAACCAAAGGAATACATTGCTGTACTTGGTTGTACCTATCAGTGCTGCAGTTTTGAACAGGAAATCAATTCACCTATTTCTCTTATTAAGCCATTTTTGATCAAAATTGGTGGGAAGGTCATAAAAATTGTGTTATAAAAATGGAGACTATATTGTAATAATACTGATTTATTATATTGCGTATTAGAACTGGTTCCTGGCTTATAAAACTGCAATGTAAAGATGAATTACTGTATATAAATTTTATTGTGTTAGTGGTGCTGTACGGAAACCCACTGCTCACTGTTCTTGGCAGGTTGCCTCAGCAGTATTAGCTCTTTTTGCACTGCAGAATCCTTCTGCAGTTCATGTGACTTCTTAGTAACCTACAAGCTCATTTAAAAGAAGTTCCAACTGTTTGATCACTCTCTTCACTTATACAAGACAACAAAACCACTTTTAGTCAATACAACAAGATTAACTATTACTAATAATGCCATGACAATTTCATTTATAGAGCGGGGGAAACGAAAGCTAGCATGTGATGTTATGACAAAAAATAAAGCCAGCCATTTGGAGCCTCATGATCAGTCAGTGATGCCTAGTGTGACTACCAATTCATTAATAAAAGGTGTGTGTCAAAGATGGGAAATTGATCTCCCCTTTATTGTGTGGTGAATGCAGAGAAAGCACCTGGCTGGAGGCCTGAGAGACCATGGATCTATCTTCCATGAGAGACAAGGGAAAGAATAGGCTGGATAATGGCGTCATCTGGTGGTGGATATGAGAAGCACCAGACTGCAAGGAGAGAGTTAAAGATGACATATTGTGCTTAAGCATACTATATAGTTATAATCTACTACACCCGTTAATCATTATGTTATAATTTGCGCATTTTAAATCGTAATGTTCATCTAAAATGACTTAACCAATTAAACAATCCACTGATTTCCGCGTTATAAAACTGAGGTGCCCAAATGGGAGCAGACGTCACCATGAACGCAATCACAACAAAGAGCCGTGAAGTTGACAGCACCTCCTACGGATAGCTGCAGATCACGCTAGTGATTTTTTTTTTTTCATTTGTACCAAAATGACAATGTGACGCTGCCAAATTCTATGTGTATCACCGATGAAGAAAATCAAATTGGAAAATGAATTAAGAAGTACAGAGCAATGGACATATGCCAGTGGCAGTGAAAATGGGGATTCATTGGCAATATGGCATCTTGAAAATAAGCAATTAAAGATTGCTCAAACTTGCACAAATCCCTCCAAAGAAAAGGGTAAATGAGAAGAGGAAGCAACTATAACATTGTTAACTCTAAAAAGTAGATTTTGTAAAAAAGGTTTGCTTTAAATGGTACATAGTAAACTTTTTAAAGATGCACTTTTTCATTTTTTCAACACCATTAGGGAAACAACAACTCTGGCACCTAAAGCTAACAACAACTAGCATGCTAACCATGCACTTTCTGACTCTCGGACTATAAAACACCATATTATTAGAACGCAGACAGTGCACAGACAGCTGACTTATTCTGACTTCAAGAGCTGCTTCCACAATATATCTGCACTGAGGCAAGACAAAAGACAAAGTTTGCTAGACATGAAAAAAATTCAGGTACAGGGCCTTTAAACTTGTCTATCTCCATAGAAAGATGAAGTTACAGTTACAGTTACAAGTCGGATCTGTGAAAAGGCGAGCACAATCACAGTACATTCCTGGTAAAGCAATAACATCACAATGGAGACAAGGTGACGGCCCCTTAACAGAAAAGTTACATATTGTACCTTTTAAATTAAATTACAAAGTTCAGCTATGCTACTATGCAGATATGAAGAAATGCAAAAGGATGATTCAAAAAATATCAAAATGTAGAGAACACAATTTTCTTCAAGTGCTGTTACAGAAGCACAGTCCTGTGTTAGACCTGTGTGGTCTATAGTAACATGCCTCCACAGCACAGTCAAAGTGGAGCTTGTTCAAAGTTCATCTGAGGGAACACAGCAACTATAAATGGAAGGAGCTATTCAAGACTAAGGCTCTCATCACTAAAACTAGTTTGAGAAATAGAGCCAAAAAGTTATGACCAAATTTTTTGTTTTTATACTACTAATAGTATGGACAGAAGGTTGGGGTTTCAATTCCATTTCTGACACTGTGTCCTTGAGCAAAATACTTAACCCACCTTGTCTACGTTAAAGTGCTTTCCTGACCTCAACAATCATGTTATCACACAAACACATTCACAAGGAAGATGGCTTGCTCAGTGACAATGGCAATAAAAGTCTTCTGATTCTGATTCTTCTGATTCTGATTCTGATTCTGACACAAGAGAATGAAATGGAAAAAGTTGGCATAGAACCACCAATTTCCTGCTTCCCGACTACTGCTTCAAAGTGCCACAAATAATTAGTGCTGCACAATTTTGGGGGGGAAAGAAAGTCTAATTGGATTTTTTTTCTGTGTTGCATTTAAAACTCAGAGAAGACTGAAATGTGAACTGTAAAACTATTACAAGAATCCCATAATTTTCAGAATTACTATCCTGGACAAGAGATTTTGTTGTTTTCAGAGGACATTTCATTACCAGAATAACGTCCTCTTCTATGCTTTGATTACTGTAACACTTCACTTGCGATTTCAGTTCTATGGAGATGTAATGACCAGCCTTACTATTGATCTAACTTTTTATTGACAAGTTACATTTTCTCTACACGTCCAGCAGATGGCAGCACTCCACAGTTAGACCGCCTGTGGGTATTATGAGTTTTCATGTTGTCCCTGTGCTGAATAATGAATGCGCCCGGGAAGCTGTGAGTGGAACCTGACCCTTGTCTCAGTTATAGTGACAGCTGTTCTCACACACACTATGACAACATAAGCACAGAGGCAGCCAATAGGCCCAACAGAACAGGCAAAAATACAGGACTTTACAACCTAGTGCACTAGCTATTTATATGAGTTATAAATAGGGAAGAAAATGTTAGATATCGTTACAGTGTCACATGAAGTCTAGGGCTGCAACTAATGATAATATATAACTATATCTATCTATAGCTGTATTTATACACACACGCACACAAGTGAATAAGTGTATTTTTGATTTAATAATGCACTGTCTTTGTTATAAAAGCTCCTTTGGCATGTGTTTAATGGTTTGTATAGTTCATCTAATGACTACCATTATCAAAATATGATTATGATTATTTTAAAAAGAGATTAGTCTAAATGATTCCGATTAATAAAGTCTATACTGAAATTTAGGCTATAATACTGAAATCTTTATTAATTTGCTTGTATTAATTTTCTTAGATAACCAAACGTATAGCCCTAGTGAGAAGAAATCTTTATTAAATGAAACATAGTTTATTGAATTTACAGAGAGAGAGAAAAAAAAATTCTTATATTTTAACTATTATTTCAAATGCTGATTCTGGCTTTTTGGCTAAACTTTAGAAAACTCCCTGTAGTCAAAGTTGGATGATGACCTATCTATTTCAGACATATGTTTGTTTGTTTATATTTGCACCATGCAGTGGCAGTAAAACTTGAGATGTGGGTGTGCAGTGGAGTAATGACCAAAACATGTTTTACATCAACAACGTGCACATACTTCATAAACACAGAAGCATAGGTGGAAAGCCATTAGGTTTCAGATGTTGTAGTAGTTCAGATTACCATTTTAGCCATATATTTACTAATAATTCATCAAAGCAAAGTGTTGGAGCAAAAGTACCAAGTTTTTACTTTTTCAGTGTCCTAATTTTGGGTGGGAGTCTAAAATGAATATGTCTATATACACTGCCCAGCCAAAAAAAAAAAAAATAGGTCGCCAGCTAGATTTAACTAAGCATATAGGTTGGGGTTGCAGCAGTTGGTGAGGTCTAAGTTCAGCAACAGTCTGTACTCAAAGAATGAGGTCAGCTGACACCTGAACATACTGAATGACCAGGTTATTCCATCAATGGATTTTTTCTTCCCTGATGGCACGGGCATATTCCAAAATGACAATGTCAGGATTCATCAGGCTCAAATAGTGAAAAAGTGGTTCAGGGAGCATGAGACATCATTTTCACACATGGATTGTCCACCACAGAGTCCAGACCTTAACCCCATTGAGAATCTTTGGGATGTGCTGGAGAAGGCTTTGTGCAGCGGTCAGACTCTGCCATCATCAATGCAAGATCTTGGTGAAAAATTAATGCAACACTGGATGGAAATAAATCTTGCTGCATTGCAGAAACTTATCAAAACAATGCCACAGCGAATGCAAGCGCCGTAATCAAAGCTAAAGGTGGAACAACCAAATATTAGAGTGTGGGACCTTTGTTTTTGGTGGCAACTTTTTTTTTTGGCCGGGTAGTGTATTTTTGCCTGGTATTGGGTATTCCAATAACAATATTCTGATTATATTTGATTCCAACAGAAATGTGTTATAAAATTCTTTAAAGCAGTTGTATCTGATTTTCACACCACTGAGGTAGAAAGTAGCAAGTATTTAAATCTGTCTAATTCATCTCTAACTCTCACAAACCCAAGCACATTATCAGGCAAGTTCAGCTTTTTTCACACAAATTAAAAAAAATGAGATTGACTGCCCAAGTGCAGCCAATCAAACTGCTGCTTTTGGCATTTACTTTATTAGTTACTGTTACAAAGTGTTGCTTTTACAATATACTATTTGGGGGGGAAAACTTGTTGAGTAGCATAGCTTTGAATGTAGGTTAATTAACTGAAGTGACCAGTATCACGTGTGAAAAGTGCAGAAATATCACTTTATTTTTTTATGCTGCCAAAAGAGGTGATTTCTATATAAAGATGATGCAAATATTCAAAACAACAATCAAAGCAGTATTTGTAAGCTGTTGACCAGTTGCAAATGTTATGGAATCACTAGGTGGACAGAGGTAAGGTCCAGTCAGTGAGATTGTTGTTGTATTTTCTTTGGCCCATTTGTGGTCTGGACAGTGACGTATTCAGCTCTCTGGAGGACAAGTGTGGAATTTGAGTCGTGGGAGACATAGAAAGGGATAGAGGCGAGAAAGAGATGGAGACAGAGAGAGGAGACTGAGAGAAAGGGAGGGGGAGAGGAGAGGGAGGGGATGGGAGAGAAGAGGGGGCACCACTTATAAGATTAAATAGTTGAGGTCTGGGACAGTCTCCAGGCAACAGGTTCGGACCACATGATCCAAGACCCACTGAGACAATAACACCAGTGAGGGCATCTGGGTTTGCAATTGGCAGTTTAACACAGGTGAACAATGTGTTGTCAACTATGAGAAGAAATGAATGCCATCAGACAACACTGTCATAGCATCTGTAAGCTCTTGTTATTGGCACTTAGGACACAGTTTAACTAAAAATGTGCTGTATTTGAGCATCACTAGAAAAATGCTTGTTACACTTACATATAAAGATGAGAGAGATGTGCAACAAACATCTAATAAGTAATAGGCTATGTAACTATAATATAATTCATATTTACAGCAGGTCATGCAACAAGTCAAAACGTCACTTGGCTGTACTCATAAACTGTAAACGTCTACACAGTCTATACCATAGAAGTAGGCATAAACAAAACATTACAACGTAAGTGAAAGGTGCACTATGTAGCTTTCCTCATGGAGGATCTGCTGCCTCCATGAAGAGAAGCAGGAGGGACCACCAAGCCAAGTTACAGGTCAGATCTGTGGAGAAGTGAACCGTGCATGCTTTTCAATGCATTTCAATTTTATCTTGCATTTATTCAATTAGTCTAAACACGTTGATCATTCCAGGCAAATCTATAATAGACAAGTGGCAGACTCCACCACAAAAGTTACATAGTTCATATCTTTTTATAACCACCTGCACCATCTGGAGCCCGGATGTACACATGTGTTTATCACCATTCTCGATTACTCAAATAGGCAACGTTTCGCCTTACTGCAGTTTGGGTCAATTTGAGTTTCATCCACAAGATCATGGCATGTTTTAATTTTCATGGCGTTTAAAGTTCTGTGCTTGTCGCGCGTAAGCGGGGTCGTTTACTCACCTGTCTGCTTTGCTCCGGTGAGATATCAGTCATCCGAAGAAAAGTCCTTGGAATTGAATCTCTCGAGGTAGTTTAGCAGAAGAAATTAGCGTCACCAAGGCTCATAGAAATGCAGCAGGCACCAATATGAGGTTCACGGAGAGTTTAATGCCGGAGCTATTGTCGTGAGCGTAGCCTGTTCAACTTTACTGGAAGGTCTGGTGGAGCATGAAAAAGCGCCCTCTGGCGTATACAAATGTTACAGAATCAGAATCAGAAGACTTTTATTGCCATAGTCTGTGAACACAGTTCACAAACTAGGAACTTGATACGGTGAAAAAGTGCAACATAAACACACTGAATAAATACAAATACAAATACAAATAAGGGCATGCACAAAGTTAAAAAGATATGCTTAAAAAAATCAAATGAAATACTTAAAGGGAGAAAATATGTACAATAGCAGCATCAGAACAACAGTGCAAAGTGGCTTATTAAAGTGACCGGTGTTATAAAGTGTCCAGTTTAGTGCAGATATTATAAAGTGTTCATGAGACAAACAGCAGAGGGGAAGAAACTGTTCTTATGGCGAGAGGTTCTGGTCCCAATGGACCGTAGCCTCCTGCCAGAGGGAAGTGGCTCAAATAGTCCATGTCCAGGGTGAGAAGTGTCAGCTGCTATACGGCCTGCTCGCCCCCGAGTCCTGGAGACGTACAGGTCCTGTATAGATGGAAGGCTGCAGCCAATCACCTTCTCAGCAGAGACACAATGCGCTGCAGTCTCTGTCTGTCCCTGGCAGTGGCCCCAGCGAACCACACAGTGATGGAGGAGGTGAGGATGGACTCAATGATGGAAGTGTAAAACTGCACCATCATCTGGACTGGCAGCTTGCGTTTCCTCAGCTGCCGCAGGTGGAACATCCTCTGCTGGGCTTTCTTGATGAGGGAGCTGATGGTCGGCTCCCACTTGAGATCCTGGGTGATGCAGGTGCCCAGGAAGCGGAAAGAGTCCACAGTGGTGATGGGGGAGTCCGTCAGGGTGAGGGGAGGCAGGGGGGCTGTGACTTTCCTGAAGTCCACGATCATCTCCACTGTCTTCTGGGTGTTGAGCTCCAGGTTGTTGCTGCTGCACCAGGACACCAGCCGGTCCACCTCCCTCCTGTAGGCAGACTCATCGCCGTCCGAGATGAGTCCGATGAGGGTGGTGTCATCCGCAAACTTAACCAGTTTGACGGAGTCGTGGCTGGAGGTGCAGCAGTTGGTGTACAGGGAGAAGAGCAGGGGAGAAAGTACACAGCCCTGTGGAGATCCTGTGCTGATAGTCCGAGTGTCCGAGACATTCTTCCCCAGCCGCACGCACTGTCTCCTGTCTGTCAGGAAGTCAGTGATCCACCTGCAGGTGGAGTCCGGCACGTTGAGCTGAGCGAGCTTGTCCTGGAGCAGAGCAGGGAGGATGGTGTTGAATGCAGAGCTGAAGTCCACAAACAGGATCCTGGCGTAGGTTCCCGGGGAGTCCAGATGCTGGAGGATGAAGTGAAGGGCCAGGTTAATGGCGTCGTCCACAGACCGATTGGCTCTGTAGGCAAACTGCAGAGGGTCCAGGAGGGGGGAGGTGAAGGACTTGAGGTGGTGCAGGACCAGGCGCTCAAATGACTTCATGACTACAGACGTCAGCGCCACAGGTCTGTAGTCATTAAGTCCAGTGATCCTGGGCTTCTTGGGGACGGGGACAATGGTGGACAGCTTGAAGCAGGCTGGGACGTGACATGACTCCAGGGAGGTGTTAAAAATGTCCGTGAAGACAGGAGCCAGTTCCTCAGCACAGTGTCTAAGGGTGGAAGGAGAGACACCGTCTGGGCCCGCGGCCTTACGGGGATTCTGCTTCCTGAAAAGCTTAGTCACGTCCTGCTCCACAACTGTGAGGGCAGTGGGGTAGGAGGGGGGGTCCGAGGTGGGTTTGGAGGTAATGTCCATGATGGTGGGGGAGGAGGGGGAGGGGTGTGAAACTTCAAACCTCGCATAAAAGCCGTTTAACTTTTCTGCTAGTTGTTTGTTGTCCACGACGGGAGGGGCTTTGGGCCTGTAGTTGGTGATTTGCCTAAGCCCTCTCCAGACAGAAGCAGAGTCGTTGGTGGAGAATTGCTGCTCCAGACGTGTATTGTATTTCGCTTTAGCCTTTTCCACCTCTTTGCTAAACGCATACTTGCAACGCCTGTAGCCTTCACGATCTCCTGCCCTGAAAGCCATCTCCTTTTCCCTCCTCAAATGTCTAAGTCTGGGTGTGAACCAGGGTTTGTCGTTGTTAAAAGTCACCCTGGTGCATGATGGAATGATGCTGTCCTCACAGAACTGAATGTATGACGTCACAGTGTCTGTGTACTCATCCAAACTGTCTGTGGCAGCCTTGAACACATCCCAGTCTGTAGTGTCCAAACACGTGCGAAGCTCCTCCACAGCCTCACTGGTCCACTTCTTAGAAGTCCTCACAGCAGGTTTGGAGAGTTTCAGCCGTTTTTTGTAAGCAGGGATGAGGTGAACCATGACGTGATCAGAGTATCCTAGAGCAGCGCGGGTCACGGCTCTGTAGGCTCCACTGACCGTTGTGTAACAGTGATCCAGCGTCTTCTGCTCTCTCGTCGGGCAATTAATAAACTGTTTATATTTGGGCAGTTCCTGGCTCAGATTTCCTTTATTAAAATCCCCCAGGATGATCAGTAAAGAGTCCGGGAAGGTTCGCTCCACATCCAGAATCTGCTCCGCGAGCACGCGCTGGGCCTCGTGCGTGTCCGCGCACGGAGGGATGTAAACAGCGGCCAGAATGAATGAAGTGAACTCACGTGGAGAATAGAAAGGCCTACAGTTAATGAAAAGATATTCCACGGCGGGAGAGCAGTGTTGGGAGATCACAGTCACATCCGTACACCAGGCGTTGTTGATGAAGAAACAGACACCTCCACCTTTCGTCTTTTCCCCGGAGAGTCCCCGTTGTCTGTCCGCGCGGAGGAGTTGGAATCCCTCCAGTTGAAGCGCACAGTCCGGGATACGCTCATTGAGCCATGTCTCCGTGAAGCATAAGACGCAAGAGGAAGAGAAGTCTTTGTTTCTCCTCATCAGCAGCGCCAGTTCGTCCGTCTTGTTGCTGAGTGAGCGAACGTTAGACAGGAAAATTCCAGGTAGGGGCGTGCGAGCGCCGCGTCTCCGGAGGCGCACCAAGGCCCCTGCCCGCTTTCCTCGTCTTCGGCGTCTCACTCTTTTGGCCAAAGAGTGAACAAAATCTACTGCAGGAACTAAAAAGACCGGCAGTAGATCGACAGGAGTGGTAGTTCTAATGGATAAGAGCTCTTCACGGGTGTAAGAGCACGCGAACACAGGACAAACGCACAAAAACAAAAAACACTCAATTACAATCAACAAGATTGCAGTATAAATCTAACTATAAATTAAAGCCCTAAAATGTTTTTCTAATTTTTATTGCACTGAAAACTACACAAAACTATGCGGTGTTGATGTAAATCAGCTTCAACAATTTACGGTCAGTTTTTCAGTTGCTAAACAGGAGGTATATTATATAATAAATGAAAATATAACTTGTCCATAAAAATCAGTCTAGGAAATTGGTCAGAGGATTCTTTATCAACAACCCTCTGACCAATTCAATCACACAAATAACATTTTTTGAACGTTTTCATGATGGTATCACATTTCGACCTGTAAAAACACCAAACACGTGCTTATAAAACAGGGTTCCTTTATTGCTTAAAGAATACATTTCTGTTGCCGAGTGAAGTTTTCACAACTATAGTTACTTGTCTTTACACTGAGGACTGACCACAGTCACAATGCAAATATCTGATACTGCACCCAAGAAGAGGAAAATAAATTCCACCAGGATATCAAAGCATTTTACAAACTGAGGAGTTAACTTACCCTCATCACGGTTAACACTGTCCTGAAGTCCGAGCTGCTCCTCTAAATGGGAGCTTTTAACCAGTCCCATCTTTGGTACTATCTGCCAAATGTAATCCTGAACCGTGAAATTGAATACTGTAGGTGGTTCTAAGCAAAGAAAAAGCTAAAGATTTAACAAAAAAACATTTGTTTCACTACTTAACTACTCTGGTATTCACAAGCCCTCAAAGTGTTCTTCAAAGAAACAAATCGAAAACCGCAAAGCAAATTGTAAAAATGACCACTAAAGTAGAAACGGCATCTGCTCAGTCACTCACCAAACCTGTGCCATCAATGCGTCCCAATCACAACTATAAATCACTTATAACAAAATCAACAAGTAAAGAGGATGTGTTCTAATGTCAAAAATCTGTAAGAGGTCTATTCAAAGTCCTGTAATATTTGCTCTCGAGTTCACCCCATTTGTGATTTTGTCTTGTCCCAAGTCCAAATCTCAACTGTAAATCAACAAATTACAAAATCAACAGGAAGTTTATGAAAAGGGTTGCCACACTCTTTCCAAAGGGTCTTGTAAATGCCTTCCATGATATTTTTCATCCGAGTTTGTCCCATGTGCAAAGTTCAGCAGCTAGTTAGTCTGTGGACAGCACTGGGACAATGGAGGTGTCTTGAGAGGAGCAAACGTGAGGAAGTGCCATTTTGGGAATCACATGTCGTCGTCATCCTCTTCGTCCTGTGAGGAGCCAGCCTGCTGAGCAGCGCTGGCGGAAGCTGCAGCCATCTGCGCCTGTATAACAAAACATTATTCAATCAGCCATCAGGTTTTCAGATTATACTGATATTTTAAACGAGCCCAAAGATATTCAAATTATAGAGGACATCAGGGCTGTATGTCTTTAGTCAGCCAAAATTTGTCGACTAATCATTTTATTTATATTATAAGAAAATAGATGAGACAACAACAGAAAGGAGGAAATTGGGTATTTTTTGGTATTATATCTAAACAGCATATTAAACTCCTAGTCCTTTTTTTTGCATAAATAGTCTCCCATGCAGGTGTAGTCTTGAGTGCAGTTTGGGTCAGATAGATAGTAGCTAAGTTTTTGCCACACCCCCTTTTTAGTCAACTAATCGATTGGCAATCTTTAGTCGATCTTTTAGTAGAATACAGCCCTAGAGGTAATGTTAGTAAATATCTGAAAGTGCAAGTTTTATCCACAATGATCCAATGGTGAGGGAAAATGTTGATGTTTACAAAGGATATGTTACATTTTAAATTGTGTTTTCACAATTTTTTTAAAAAGAAAAAGGTGCAGACCCACTTGTGTCATGGAATTATTATTGTTGTTTTGCCTGGATTTTCTATTGTATAATATAAATGTACTTGTTTTAGATTTATTCAATTACAGATGTTTTTATCGCTTGAAAAACACAGTCTTACTGGCCAGTCAGATCTCCGTCCAGATCTGACTGGGCAGAGGTGCAGTCAACTTTGTTGTGATGAAGTTTACGGTGACGTCGGCTCCAACTGGGCATCACAGTTTTCGAACGCAGAAGTCAGTGGACTTGTTTTCTTTATGAAATTGTTTCAGATAAATATGGCAATTTAAAATGTCCAAATTATAACAATGATCCACAGGTGTCATAGATTATAAATATATAGTAAACACAAGCACAATATGTCTTCTTTAAATAAATGTTCTTATCTTGACTCGACTATCTCAAGTTCTTAAATCGTACAAAATATGCACACCACCTGTTGTGCTGCCTGCTGCATCTGAAGCCATTCTTGCTGAGCTAGCTCTGCCTGCTGCTGTCGGGCCTGGGGACAAGAAGAGAGGTTAGTATGCCTTTCTACATTCATATGTACAAATAGGCATCATGATCAGAAACATATACTTCTTTGCTTAGTTTAGACGTATTTTTAGCAAAAGTAATGCTAATTCAAACAGTTCATAGAGACATACATATAATAATAATGAAAAAGTTGTGTGTTGAACCAGTCTATTTCAATAATGTATGACATCCCACAGACACAGGCAGAGTGCATGATGTGCCACAGACACAGGCAGTGTTAGGAACATGCAACTACTCTCTGCAAAACACAAATTAGGTAGGTAATCATTACATGCAAACAACTTATTTATAATTTTTTTTTTACTTTAGTCTGTTTTATTTACAGGTTTTTCTGCCTTAATTTACCGATGTCATGCAGGTGAAGCTCACTCCTTAAATATATTCTTAAATAAATTGTTTTCTTTAGCCTTACCTTAGCAAACAACTCCTGCTGCTGTCTGAGTAGCTCTTCCTCTGGGATGCCCAGGTTTTCCAGACGAGAACTGGCCTTCCTCCGCTTCAGAGCCACGGTCTTACACTCCTGCAGCACGTCCTTCACCTCTGTGATGTAGGAACCGAAACCCAGGCTTTCCAGGGCTGTGGTTTCAAAGAAAATGTGCCAGTGTCAATAATGCTTATCAGTTTCCTCTTTGTTATGGCGGAAATTGGCCTGAGATGCTCTAATCTTAAAAGTGTGACAGAGGGCTCAAATTTCTAAAAATGTTAGCTCCATGTACAAGCATGATAATGAAAAAAGTAATAATACACATATGTTAGTATTAGTTATGTAGGATATATATCTACCTGAGGTAATCCCTTTCCTTTTTCCATTTCCTGGAAAGACCTAAAATGTTATCCTTTAACTTATTTCATTATTTAATTCTACGGTAGCTTATTGCCCTAGTCAGAAACATTTCATGTATCATAAAATAGAATAGAATTACAAGTGACAGTTGTTTCTCACCATTGATGACATGCTCTGGAGATATGGTCTTTTTGTCGGACTTGTTGCAGATTTCGTTGGCCTCTGAGGAGATGAGGTGGATGAACTCCGTGCAGCAGTTGACCACCAGCTCCCGGGCATCGTTGGCCACTCGCACATTGGGAAGAGTTTCTTTGATCATTTTGTTGATAGCTGCTCTAGGGATGGTCAGATCGTCGTCGTTGCCCGAGGAAGAGGCCATTGCAGCAGGAATATAGTCCACAAAATAATACAAAAAAAGTTGTCGTAGGCCTGTTTCGCAAGTTAGACAAGGTGAAAAGAAATAAACAAATCAGCCAAGACACCCCTTCCTTCTCTCTGCTCAGGGTGGCTTGTTAGCTTAGCGATGTGGGTGGATAAAATTACTTCCAATTTTAGCAGAGCTCCCTTTTTTAATTTGGAATGTAACAAATGCACGTACACCCCAAAGAAATAATAGAATGGGGATAGTCGGGTCAATCAAACAAAGCTGAACAAGTGTTGGTCCGAAATCGAAACACAAGTTAAAGTGGAGACCGAGAGCATGGCTAAACTAAAGTCCGTCTAACAATGAACCGCTTCTGCTATTTTCTACCTAAATACGACCAGGCCGATGAGACACAAAGGACCACACCACGGCCGGATAGTTATGATTCCCCGGACCAGCTAAAGAGGTAAATCATGGTGAGTTACGTTGAACAGATATGTACTCATTTATAAATGTGTTGCAGAACAGCAGGCAACGCTAGTATTAGCCGTTAGCTTAGATCTGGCCGGATGTTGCGTCATCAAAAAAACCGGATGATTTGGCAGTGACCTGCACCGCCATCTAATGTTTATATTTATACTTCAGGATTCTCTTGTGTTATATTTTTGAAATACTGGGATAAATCCACACTTTGTAATATTTCTGTTGTTTTTCTTCTTTTTTCAATCACAACAACACAGCTTAGCAAAATTCAGTTTTACTACATTACTTACATAACTATATTATACAAAATGTCAAAATATAACTATACACACGCACCCCCCCCCCCCCCCCCCCCCCCCATATATATATATGTAGTACCTAACCTAGCTATAGTTAAACATAGTCTAAGCTCTAAATGTAAGGATTAAATATTGTGTAATAATCCAAGAGGCTTATTACAATAGGCCTACCTATAACTTGGCATTAAAGCAGATGTTGCTGTCACATAGAGTAGCCTACATTTAACAGCTTATTTTCTTTGTTTCAGTGGTTTATTTTTCAACATCACATATGCTTTGAAAATATCTTTCCTTGCAATAACCTTTCTCATACTTGACAACATCATATTACAAACATTATATTTCAGAGGCACAGCCCATTTATGAGGCTTTGTCTTTGTCTAGAGTGAAGCTCTTGCGGCTCCTCCAGCGCAGCAGCTTGATGAAGTTGAGACTGGCATTAAACACTTTGTCATGTTCAAAGACCATCTTGTAGAAGGTGTCTATGGGCAGGTCTCCGTTGGGGTCAGCATACTTCAAAGTGGTCATGGGAGTGTACAGTGTGTTTGTCTGGTGACGGAACGGAGGGTTGTCCATTGTGATGATCTTTAAAGTGTGCTGAAGGACAGAAGGGACAACTTATTATAGACCATGCAATAATCATATCAAACTATGTGCAATGCAAGATATGATATACTTATTATTATAAATATTTAATATATTTGCTAAATGCCAGAATAATGAAAGAGGGATTTTTATTATTTTTTTTAGATAATTTTTCATTACTTTCTTCAAAGTCAAAAGCTTAGATACAGTAAGGTTAGTATGCATTTAAATGATTTAGGAAAACCCAGATGATGATGTCATGTCTTTTGGAAGTTTCTAATAGGTGTATTGACAACATTTGAGTTAATTAGAGACACACCTGTGGATGTATTTGAAGGCACACCTCAAACACACTGCTTCTTTGTGTAACATTATGGGAAAGTCAAAAAGAAATCAGTGAAAATATCAAGAAGAGAACTGTGGACTTCTACAAGTCTGGTTCATCCTTGGTTCAATTTCTAGATACCTGAATGTGCTACATTCATCTGTTCAAACAATTATTCGCAAGTATAAACCCCATGGGAAAGTCCAGACATCATAATGCTCAGGAAAGAGACAGGTTCTGTGTCCCAGAGATGAACGTGCCTTGGTCCGAAATGTGCATATCAACCCAAGGACAAAAGCAAAACACCTTGTGAAGATGCTGCTGAAGCTGGTAAGAGTGTGTCATTATTCACAGTGAAACAAATACAATAGCAAAATACTGCCAGGAAGAAGACATAAAAACAAAAAAACTGGGACAAAGACCTGTGGTTTGACGAAATTAAAATGTAACTGTTTGGCCATAATGAGTGTCGTCACGAGGAAAAAGGGAGAAACTTGCAAGCCTAAAAACACCATTGCCTGGAATTACTGCCAAACTGGTTAAAAAGTGGCTTAAGGATAACAAAGTCAATGTTTTGGAGTGGCTTGTGTTTTAGTTTCTGATGACAAAGCCCTGATCTCAATCCTATTGAAAATTTATGGGTAGACCTGAAAAGGCATGTGCGAGCAAGGCGGCCTACAATCTTGGCTCAGTTACACCCGTTCTGTCTAAAATTAATATTGTTAAAATGCATATTTTTGTTGTAATACAGTGAGTTCTTGGGTCTAGTTAATATAGTAAATGATCTGGATCAACATTTGTGATTTTACCTTTTGGATATTTCATGGCAAAGTTCAGTGTAATCAATATAGAAATCTGTCTCTTGTCCCTCATCTGGTATTATGACATCATTACATTCTAAAATCTGAAATCTGAAAACCACCAATAGGCGAATAAATGCAAGACAGATAAGGCCATACTGTGGAATATTCCAGGCAAATGAATAACATCTCTATTGCTACTATTGCTATGCTTTTGGGTATAGTCAACATCTGGCTGTGTGACACCTGTGTGACATCGCATTTTAGAATCTTAAAAACATCATTAGTGGTGGGCCCCCACCAGAAAAGTTACAAAGTGCACCTTTAGTAGAAAATGTGAGATCTTTCAAACCTTCAACCATATCCCACAAACATCATATTACCTCTGCAATGTCCTCTGGCATCTGTCCCATTGTCTCGAAGATCTGGCTGTAGTTCTTCAGGTAGATGTTTGTGAACATGTCTGCAGTCACTTTATCAGCTTTACTCAGGTCCACCTTCAGTCCCTCCTCATAGACTTTACGCTCAAACTCTGTGATGACTGGACCAGGCTCAATCAGGCTGATACTACCACAAGAAGTACAATAAATACTATTATTATATTAAAGGAGTGGTGTGGAAAGCAATATACAACTGTACTCAAGTATAATTACTACTGCGGCAAAATAAAATGTTATTGAAAGTTGTTGTTGACCCTTTCACTTAATAACCCATGTCATCTGGCAAATTTTATGCCAGATGACACTATCACACACTATTAATTTGTATTAATCAAAGTGGAACTGCTAAACAGTTGGCAACTTGACACTTTGAAGTATTTCAATACAAATGTTACCTAATGCTATTAAGTACTATTACTATTAGCGCATGCTCTAAGTACATGCATATAGTTTAACTGTTATTCTTTCTACTATATTACTTCAACTAAAAACAATACTTATTAAGATTTTATAGAAATACGCATACATTTCTAGAGACCTTCTATTTAAATTCTATAAAGAAGTTGACAACTTTTATTACTTTTAGAGTGCATTCACATTTGTTCTCTTTCATCCTCATTTAAGCCCAGTTTAATTTTGATGTAGACTTGGTGTGGTCCTGTTATATTCCTGGTTTAGCCCTGGTCTAGTTCAGGTTTAGTTCTGGGCTTAGACCCAATTTAGTGGCAGTTTTAATATGGTGTTTGTGGAAGTGTGACCGCAGGTAGGTAGAAAAAGTTTAAGTCATCTTGACACTGGTTACATGTGCACTCTGATTATTATGCGATTTTATCTGACTATTAAAATTATGTTTAAACAGCAAAATCATGTAATTTCCTTTTGATCATGGTTCCTCTGGTTAGTCACAGAAGATTTTGCCATTTGCATTTCATTTATATAATCTTAAATGTCCAGAAATCAGATAACAATCTGATTTCGTTGCGCATGTGAACATAGCCACTGTTAGAATTTTAAGTTTAAAAACACTGTCCAGTTGACTACCTTTGAAACCTTTTCTTACCTGGACTACTGAATGAATGAGGAATTACAGGGATTGTTTTAAATAAACTAAACAAAAATAGCTAAGGTGTTAAGTGAACCTCTACCATGGCTCCTGCGTGTTATCTGTTGTGTTAAGACTTGTTTTTCAATCTGGGCGTGCTACTGCTAACACATATTTAATCTGTGGTGAGACAATGGAGATGTTTATTAAGACTATATGTACTTTAGGACTATCCCCAGGTGAACTGTCTCTGCTCTTCCACTCTCTGGTATTGGATTCATTTTTTGAGTATATTTGATGACTTACTTCAGATTGAATCTCAGGGCTTGAACAGCTAAACTTTCACAAAAGCCCTCCACGGCAAACTTAGAGGCAGCATAGACATCGTTGAAAAGGATTCCTGAAATCGCACACAAATACCGGTAATTAAAAATACTTTTTTGTCATTTAAATCAATATTATAATTTTTTTTTAAAGTGCTACATATCAAGCTTTAGTTGTGCTTTTAGACTCATAGTTTGAAAGCACATTTTTGCTAACAGACACTACAGAAGCTACTGAATTACTTTTGAACACCCATAATTGTATGTCACAATCTATCTATCTGGCTTAAAATAATGTATTTTTTGTAAGGGAAACAATTCATTATTAGATTAGACATTTATGAACAAACAAATCAACATGGGTACCAGAGCTTAAGGGCCTGTCTTCAACACCTTGCATGAGGATGGAAGCTGTTTGATTAAATAAGGCTAATTGCAATAACTACTATAGCTTCAAATTTGAGATACATCTTTTTTATAAACAAAAGAAAACACAATATAGAAACTTAAACTATTTATAGAAAGACATTGAATTATTTGAGTGGCCTAGACTCAAGTGTGGTGGCTATGGGAAAATATTAAAACTACTCTTAAATATGATGTGTATTAATTATGTGCTTATTGTTGGTATGAGTAACAACTTGGAAATACATTGAAAATTTTATGGAGCAGTTAAAGCCACAGTATGTAAAAAAAAAAAAAAAAAAGCCTAAATAAAAGCATGTTTTTTTCATTATGTTTTTTATAGCACTGAAAAACATAGAAAAAAACAAGTCCTTACTGTGAGTTGGCTTGCACCTCCACAAACCTGACTCTTATTTGGTCCGGAGGAGAGCATTCTCCTGCTTGTTTCTATAGAAATGTCCTTTGGCTATAATATTCAACACTATGGCCTGAAACTCATCTATGTGCATGGAAAATGTTTAACTTATGTCGTAACGGTGGGTGTAGCGGACCAAAGAGTGCAGACTCGGGGAATATTTACAGTATTTATTATAGAAATGACAAATAGTACAGTTCGAGGGTAGATCCGGCGGTGAGCAGGAGGTGAGGCGCGGGCCAGGATCCAGGAGCGGAACGTGGAGCGTAGCGGAGATGACGATGCGGGCAGCACCAGGGCAGGGCGCAGAGTGCAAACCAGGGTCCGGGGTCGTGGAGTGCAGAGACGAAACAAGACAGCACCAGGGCTGGGAAGCAGGGTGGAAGCAGGGTGGAAGCAGGGTGGAAGCAGGGTCGGAGCTGAGACGGTCCAGTAAGCTGGGTGTAGATGCACATACGATCCGGCACCGAACAGGGTGTGATACGCAGATGATCTCGCACTGAGTGGCTGGTCCTGGCTCCTCTTATACATGGCAGGTGGTGGTGATTGCGCTAATAAGCTGCAGGTGCGCGCAGGAGGAGCCAGGAGCCCAGCCCAGATCCGGCAGGTGAGGGAGGGAAAGAGCAGGACAGGAGGAAAACTAGGAGCGGACGGTGCGGATCATGACAACTTTCTATTTCCTTGGAATCATGCAGTTGACTTTCCAAGCAAGCAAATTGTGGGGCTTGTGTTATATACCTCTCTACCTCTTAAAACCACAATAAGCTGCCAAAAAAGTGGAACTAACAATAAGAAAAAATACTATTGTATAACAACACTGTAATCCATGCCAATGTCCCTCCTTACCTTGGATGCCCATGACGCTGCTGATGACCACAATGTGCCCCCTCTTCCTCCTCTTCATGTCAGGGAGAAGCTCCTGCATCAGACGCACCAGGCCGAAGAAGTTTGTGTCCATCACTGTCTTCATCTCCTCTATGGTCTGGCACTCGATCGGTCCAATCAACCCCATGCCTGCATTACTTACTAGGATAATAATAAATGATATGTATGTATGTATGTATGTGTGTGTGTGTATATATATATATATATATATATATATACACATACACATATATATATATATATATATATATACACATACACACACATATATATATATATATATATATATATATATATATATATATATATATATATATATATATATATATATATATATATATATATATTTTTATTTTTTTTTTCTTTTGCAGATTAAAAAAAAACTTTGAAAGTTTTGGCGATTAACAAAGATGGCCGACCAAGAAGCATGCTCCAGGATTGAACAGCGGTCAGTTATCAAGTTTTTGGTTGCTGAAGGGTGCAAACCCGTTGAAATTCATAGGAGAATGTCAACTGTGTATGGTTTGATCACCTCAGGAGACCTCACTTCTGTAGGCCTCCCAAGCCTGTGTTCATCCTCAACACTGCTCCGTCCTTCTTTAAACAATTTAGCCCACTTGTAGACATTTTTTTGGCTGAAACATGTGGCACCATACACAGTTGACATTCTCCTATGAATATGAGTTTGCACCCTTCACCAACAAAAAACTTGATAACTGACCGCTGTTCAATCCTGGAGCATGCTTCTTGGTCGGCCATCTTTGTTAATCGCCAAAACTTTCAAAGTTTTTTTTTAATCTGCAAAAGAACTTGAATCCATGTGAAAAACAAGTAAAACAAAAAATAAAAAATAAAAAAGTAAGCTTCTATGTGTATTAAAAGTCCTTATACCGAAAAATTCACCTTATTTATTGAATGACCCTCGTATATATATGTATAAAAGATGCTCTACTTATTTTTTCAAGTGGAGAGCCTGCCACCTGCTTGCCTCTAGGGATATTTGATGCTTTCTCTGGAATGGTACAGCATTTGGCTCCGATACCAATATCAGTTGACTATAAGTATCTACCTATACCACTTATTTCCTTAAAACACAGTTAACTCATTACACAGGAGAGACAGTTGTGTTATGCAACTGTTATTTACCTTTCAAATAGTAACTCAACTGCATGTATGAATAAAAAGTCAAACATTATGAGACGCAACTCAAGTGCTATATAAAGACTCACTGAGGATGTCCACCCTCCTCTCGGGAAGGCTGTCCACACAGGCCTTGATGGATCTCCCATCACACACATCCAGTTGTTTGATCTCCAGAGTCCGACCCAGTGTCTTCCCCGCTGCCTCCACCAGGGCCTCCCCTTTGGACAGGTTCCTCATGGTTGCATACACTGGCAGCAAAAGATTTTTAAAAATCTATGTTTTTAAAAATATAAAATATAAAATGTAATATTATGGTAGACTTTATTGTTCCTGCTGTTTTTACATGGCATTTGACCCCTCCTTCTATAGCTCTGAAAAAATGGGGTATTTTACTTCTATGGGGCATTAATTGCTAACACATAACATATTTAGATCACCATGTTACCTTTTATTGTTTTGAAACTGCTGTATTCACACAAAGCAATGTATTAATATTATCTTGTTTGTATCTTGTTTTTGACACTGAGTCCCAGCTCCTCTTGCTCCCCTCTCTGTCACTCACCCTTCACAGCACTAACACAACACATTTCCACTTATGAAATTACTTCACATCAGGTTTGTGAAGTTGTAGTGTATTGTTTTGTATCATGCTTTTGTATATATTTATGGAAAACTTGTGTGGGAGAATGGGTGACGTAGGCCTGTGGGCTGAGTACTGGACAGAATCACAATTATAATTATAATAATAATTAATAATAATCTCTTATAAGAAAGCGCTGTACTTTCTGTGGAAATTTATTATTATTGTTATTATTATTATTATTATTATTATTATTATTATTATTATTAATAATTCATTCAACTTTTGACACAAATCTTATCGCATTATTCAACATTACATTGGGAGAGATATTGTAATAATTTTAATATAGTAGTTTGATTGCGTGCAACAAGATTATGTAATCAAAATCTCTCATATCATTTCAGTATGAATACTATAACCAAATGTTTAAACAGGACCATAACACATTCATTATTTAGTACCAATTAACAGAATCATTCCAGAAATGCCATTAAGGCACATTTATGGGGCAATAATTGTCTGTCAACAAAAATTGAGCTAAACAAACCCATTTTTAAATTAGACATTTTAAATATATTACCAGTAAGTAAGCTATTGTTAACCTAACCATAACCACAATGAAGTTGTAGATTTACCCATAAACCTCTTCTTCTCATCTTTGGCGATGCGTACAGCCAGAGCCAGACCAATTCCTGAGGAGCAGCCGGTGATCAGGACCACCTTCTGACTCATGACTTCTGGGTAGTATTTGAAGTAGTAGTAGTAGCAATAGTAACAGTAATGAGTGTCCTTCAACTTCAGTGTATTTAGTACAGCAATCTCCGTGTGGACAGCTAACCAGCCCCTAATCCACAGCCCATCCACTCAGCAGTAACAGTCAGATTAACACAGTGTAAAGGAGGCTCCAATTAGATCCATGTAGTCCAATTGTTTACAAATGTGCACTGCACCAGCTTGTCTCCATGGATGTTATTGCTTTGTCTGGAATGGTACACACTATTGCATTAAACTTATCCATCACAATGGAGAGAAGCAGGTTACGACACGAGGTGAAGTTACAGGTCAGATTTACGGAGACGCGATGTAGTTCACTGTAAATTCAAAATTTACAAGGCATTTTTGACCTGTAAAAACACATGAAAGGAAAATAAATAAGTTTAATCTTATAGTACTGAATGTCCCAGGCAAATCAATAACATCACCATGGAGACAAGAAGTGGCAAACCCTTTAAAATCAGTATTACTTCACCACAGCTAAAGTTTTATCAGTTGATAACACGCATTTAAAAACACCACAGATTTTGAATTTTAAGGTTTATTGGAGTGCAGAACCAGTTTAGCGGCAATTACACTGGTGATTTGGCAAAGCATTTTAGGTCATACCACAAGGATATTTGAATATAATGCATTTTAGTTTTGTTATCAATAATATATGTAGATATTATTTCAATGTTTACATTTTTTTCCACAAATGTATTGTCATCTGTCTCAATATAATCCAATACAGACTGTAAATTAAAATAGGCAGTGGCGTTAGATGCATGTTTAAGAAAATATATTTTCAACCAGACTTAAGAGGTTAATAGTTACCTAGTTATAACTATGACATCTTATTTTTTTAAGTAGCACCACTGTCCATTTTCATATTGATACTTTGCAGTGACATCAGGCTATCGTGTGACTGTAATGTTATGTGAGAGGGACTTTTGTTGTAGTTCCAGATATGTTTTTATGGTCAGACTGCCTTAAAGTAAAGCTCAGATTAAGGTCTATCTTGAGTAACAGAGCTTCAGACAGAGCAATGCCTACAGTTAGCTTCAAATTGATGATATCAGCTGCAAGTATCAATATTCTTTATTTTTAAAAAGCCTGTTGGGGGCATCATGCATAGATTTAGACATTTAAACTAATAGCACTACAGAAGCTAAGAAGGCTATTGCAGGTTTGGTTTCTTCTGGTTTAATGACACTTGAACATGTTAATTATCTCCATGGGGTCCTTGTCCCACATGTCATCATCCCAGCCATGGAACCATCCAATGAAAGAGAGTGGCTCCTCCCCCTGCTTAAAGATGACCATGGGAGTCCCACGCCGGCCTGCTGGGTCAGTGTTAATGTAGTCTTGAGCTGAAGAGTAAAAACAATATATGGTTATGAAAGGACAATCTTCAAATCAGCAAATTAAAAAGGCCCTGTATCAGATTTTTCCCCCCATGTATTTGAGTAAAATTTATCTTGCCCCAGTATAGATAGATTGTATAAGCAGTTCTTCAGGTCAAAATAAGTCTGATGTGTGCTGTTTGCATCGAATTATAGCATTTACAAGCAATTGCACCATTTTATTGCACCATGATCAGTAAGTGCACATGTGCATGCTAGTTGTTGTCAGCTTTACAGCTCTAGTCTCTGAAAATTGTGAAAGTGCTTATAAACTCATTCATCTATTTTGCACGTTTACAGACTGTAAAAATCAAATATAGTAAATTCAAAATTATTAAACAATTATTTGTTGATTATTTATTAATCAGTTATGTTTCTATGCTATATTGTTGATTTAATATGTTTAAATCATGGAATTTTTTAACTAAAAGATCTGTGAAATTAAGACAAATTTGATTGAGAAATGTGATTTTGGTAAAAGACAAGAGCCATGTTTCACTTACCAATGTTCCCCACACCTTGCTTCTCTTCCTCATTGGCATCCTTCCCTACCCACACATAAATCTGAAGAGGACAAAAACAGTATAATCATTGGTCTACAAACCTTAAAATAAATGTGTTTATGGTGCATATGAAACAAAATTAAACATGAAACAAAACAAAATAAAGAAATAAATACAATTAAAATGTAAAAATTTGATCAAATCTTACCTGGTCCCATGCATCCAGGATCATAATATCATCAGTTGCCAAATCTACCTGTGAAAAGTCTCTGGGCATTTCCTCAGCCTAAATATATATGGCACATGTTAAATCAGGACCTACATTTTGTCTGTATCCATGTTGATTTACTGAATACATTACATTTATAGGTGAATAAAAACAACATTCAACATTTTTATATCATCCAGAAGACACTCACAATCAGTCTTCCAGTCTTGTTGGAGCATACAAACAAGCGTGGAGGTCTCATAGCGTTCTGCAGAGTCTTAGATGTCTGATACTCTTTCTTTCCTCCCAGTGCAGCCCAGAAAGAGTCTAAAATCAGGAGCACAATTGAAGGGCGCTGGTATTTTTTATGTGTATTATGTGTATATAGTAGTTCTCTAGTTTACAACATTATTTACATAAGGACATAGTAAGCGAAAAATCCAGAAAGGAAATAACATCTCTAGATATAATCACCTACTAAAATTGAGAAAAAAATAGGATATTTAAGTTTAAATCTAAAGCATAGTTTTCTATCTTGCACAAAATTGATTCTTGTGAGCTTTAAGCCATGTTATAATATTGTGTTTAATTTCATTCACACATTGAGTAACACTTTATTATTAGCTTGTTTATAGCTCCAAAGCTCAAAATGCTCTGTTCCACCTTGTGATGTCATGTAGTTGTAGTTAACAGCTACCTTTTGCCTTTAGTGCAGTAGGGATTGACAATTCCAGGTTTGAAACCATCCAAATGACTTTAGTGAAGGTGTATGGAGTTTAAAAACACAGTGGAGCACTTCCTGTACAACCACAAGGTGGATCAGAGTGTTTTCTGTTTGAAAGAAGAGCTAAATTTGCACCGACTCTAAATATGACTCTAAATATTAGGTTTAATGTGTGAACACCTGTGAATGAAACAAAACACAACTCGGGGTATGTTTTTGATGAGGAAACAACATTATAACATAGGTTAGGAAATAATATGGGCCCTTTAATAGTACATTGTTCTTGCTCCCATTATATTTAATGTACACTTTGTTTATCTTGTTCATATGTTGTCCATATGAGGTCATATGGACAGGTGTTGAAAATTAGCATTTCTGCTATAAAAATGTCTGGTTTGTCCAATGTTTGTCCAGTTGCTATGTTCATTTAAATCAAATGCAGAGTGCAAGATGCAAATTCTGCCTGAATTTGGGGCACTTGTCCACTTATTCACTCATCTCCAACTGTATATTTTTTTGACAATGTATATTTCACGTCAGTTTGTATGAAGTACATGCTTTCTCATTGTCTAGTTAGTAACATCTCCAAATGAAACATGCTTTATTCAATCACCTGGCTCTCTCTTCTCCACAACCTCTGTGGCAGTCCCTCCAAGCAGACTGGCCATGTAGTTGGCAGCCACCATCTCCTCCTCTGCCGCCCCCACGCCTCTCCACAGGTAAACCGCATCAGGGGTTTTCAACACAAATACATCATTGGTGTTCAGAGAGGAGGCAGTAGGCTCAACCTATGACAAAACATGCAGTCAGTTAAAATAATCAAGTTTAGTACTGGTTTTCCTCTTGGTTTAGTCCATGTGTACCCTGATTTAATGTAGATCTAGTCTTTGTTTAGTACAGATTATGTCCTGGTTAAATCCTGGCTTGGATCAGTTTTACCTCTGATTTAATGCTGGATTTGTTGACTTCAGCCCAATTTATTCTCTATTCTCAATAGGGATGCAAGATTATTAAAACAAATTGCAAATCTAATCAGAATTGCAAAGCTTGTCAGAAAAATTGTTCAGCCCTAATTCTTTATCTGAATCCCCATTAGTTATTACAATCCTGGCACTAATCCTACTTTAATACTCATGTAGACTAGTTATGGTTTAGCTTTAGATAACAAATCAATAGTACAAGGGTTATTCAAATTACAAACAAGATGGCGAACCTCGACAGCTCTGGTGGCCTTGGTGGAGTTCAGGCGGATGTGAAAGAGGCGGACTTTTCCTGCTGCAGTTTGTCCCCCACTGCGGGACGTCCCACCCAGGTACACCACCATGGGATTCCCTTTGAACAAGCTGACCAAGTGAGCAGGCTCCTTGCCCTGAGTCACACGCACCTATCAAGAAAGAAGCATTTACCCATTTCAATACAATATATAGATATGGCCTCTACAGAAAGTTTTACAATTAAATCCTGTCAAATTGATGTTAACAGAAACAATTCTATCTACATTAAAATAAGAAAATTAATTGTGGTTTGTATTCAGAGTCTATTTTACCTGGGTTGCTACTCCTCCCATGGAGTCATCCAGTGCAACAGTGAGAATGGCAGAAGCTCCCAGTTCATCCTTGGAGCACTTCTTCCCCTGCCTAGACAATGCCACACATACAATTTTAGACCACATATAGAGGTCACTTACAAGGGTGGTTCTGGCGTGAATGACTGGCATCTTCTAATGGTCTGTAGCACTAGTTTGGCCCATTTTGCACATTTTAGAACTGGCCACGGAGAACATCCTGTTTATCTTGAGATCATAGGATCTTTAGTTTATTGTGCATGACAAGAATTTGTTTTGATAAAGCATTTGTTAATGTGTTCACTTTGTTATGGTTATATCACAGGTAACAACATGTATAGCCATATTAAAAGTGTGTCGTCACCAAGTGTAGATGATGTGCTTGGTTCGGCCTCCACAGTTGTAGGAGTACAGCACCAGATAACAGTCTCCTCCATAGAACTGACCATAAGTTTCAGCATCAACAGGAACTTTATCACCGCCTTCCACACGCCAGATCTGTGCACGTCACAAAAGTTATAAAATACATTTAAAAAGGCTACTCAGGCTGGTTCTATGATTTTCTAAATGAGAAATAATTATAAATCATTGTAAGAATTTAAAGTGCACATTGACAGGTTTTATAAATATTATTTTCATTGGTGGGATGTGGAAATAATAGCAGTTTAATACCAGTCAAGTGGCAGTTTGGGAAGAAAAGGTGGAAATTACAGGAAGTAGGACACTGAGCTCTAAAAAGCAATTCCTTTATCCATGTACACAGAATACACAAAATTCCATCCAAATGTAAGGAACACATATTTCTGACAGTGACTCATTTAAGTAACTAAAGTAATTTAAGTAACTTCTTTGGCATATAATAACTGTTGTGTAAAATAGATTGTTTACTATAAGGTTGCAATGTAACAGCAGTTATCGAATTACCTTTCCTTATCCTGCCCTTGTCCAACCAGGAAGTGAAGAAACGGTCAACCGATGGTCAATTGGTAAGATTTTTTGTAAAATCTTTCAATTTAATTATGTTAGCTACGTTTTAGTGAATGTACTTTAATTCAGCTCACTGTATACCTGGACATTGCCTGAGCCGTCATCCACCATCCCATGCTGGGCAGCCATGGCCTTGTTGTTATGAAGACCAGAGGCGTCAAATGGGACTTTCTGAATCTGGGCGATTTTGCCGATGGCATAGGCTTGACCAAGGCCTACAGTCTCGTCTTTGTCCAACCAGTTATAGAAGAAGTCCTTGAAAAGAGTGGTCTCTGCTCCAGCTGGCATGATCTGGATCTGCACCAGATAGCAGAAATGTAAATGGGTAAGGTTATACTGTATTGTCTCCATAGGAAAATTTGTAATGCACCAAACATATACAAAGGTAAGTAGACTGTAGATATAATTTCAAACATCAGCACCCAACATTTCTCTTTATTTTATTTTATTATTACAGAGGAGGCACAGTCGTCCCTTGTTTATTGCGGGTGTTACGTTCTAAAAATAATCTGCAATAGGAGAAATGTGTGGTGAGGTTGTAAAATTGTATACACTTTTCTCCAACAGGCATTAATATTTTCTCACATTTCTCTCTTGTTTAAACACTCTCAAAGCTCAAACCTTTGTATATTATATCCCCCTTCCTTAATGATCGCTTTAAATTTTTTGTTCATGTACCACTCCAACAGTATCCGGAGTATCCGTAAAGAGAAACACTTAAGTCCAAAGCTTTTCTGAAATTTGTTGGTGCAGAACATTTCATCGACATTGTGGGTTTTGTCGGGGAGAAAACTTGAACATACAGCACTTCAGAGTCGCACTGTGATCAAACATTTATGTAAATTTTTCTGAACACATTCTGTACTGTACAGGAGACACGGCACGGAGGAGACTGATGGACAGTGGTCTACAGTCCCTTAGCCAATCAGGACGCAGAACACAATGCACGTTCATACACTGTAAAAAAGCATGCAAAATTGCACCAAAAAAAAAAAAAAAAAATCTGCGAAACAGCAAGGAAGAGTGGAACCACAATATAGCGAGGGATCTGTGTATTTTACTTCTATGAGGTATTAACTGCTAACACATAATATATTTAGGCCATGTTAGCAAGTTAACATGTTTTGCAAGTTTCACTTTCATTTTTGGTGCTCCAAGTCTCCCCTCCCTTTGCTCCACACCAAGTCACTCTCCCTTCAGAGCGCTACCGTAACACAACACATCAGGTTTGTCAAGTTATTGTGTACAGTTTAATATCATGCTTTTGTATATTTATGGAAAATTGTCACGTGGGAGCATGGATGATGGTGGCTTTTGGGCTGAGCATTGCACAGAATCTTACAGCTAAGCGTAAGGAGGGCTTGAATAGGGCCCAGGAAAAATTGCTCAATAATTGTATGGATTAGATCTAAAACCCCTTTACAACTTTATAACTTTATAACATGGTGAATCGTGTTACAGTGGCTTTTTTGTGCTTTCTACCAACTATACAGATTAGAGCAAAAAATAAATTCTTATAGTCAGTGTATTCATAATTCAAACTGTTAAGTACAAATTTAGCTTGAGGTGCGCAGTATGGCCCTTACTTCTAACATACAAATACAAATTGGAAGTAACTGACAACTTGATTAAACTATATTTTGGCATTTGACTGGACTTTACCTGGGTGTTGCTTGGGTAGTTGTGGTCTTTGATGAACTGCTGTGCAGCTAACATAGCTGCTTTTCGCTCTTCAGAATTGGCTTTTGGTCCTGTGAAGATGCATAAAAAAGTTATACATAACTTCTGTTGAAGAGTCATGGCATCCGGTATCAATTGTGATGTCACAACATTCTATAAGCCAATAACACTTAAAATATGATACTTTGCAGTGACATCATGCTGGGGGTGTTCTTCATGTTTGTCTCTGGCTTAATGTTCAGCAGTTTCCATGGTGACACAATACACATATAAGCAAACAGTGCCAAAATTTAATATATCCTGACAAAACAAATACCAAACTAATTTAAAAAATAAATCACATCATAGCCTGTGATCAATATGAATGTTCATGGTCATGTTTAGGTGTTTATTGATAATTTGAGAGGGACTTGTTTATGTAGTCAGATTGTGTTAAAACAAAGCTGAAATTTAATTCTAACCTGAGTAACTGTACTCCAGACAGAACAGTACCTCAACTTAGCATCACACCCCTAGGGAATATTGATGACATCAGCTGCCAAGTATCAATCGAGTTATTCAGTACCAATGCTACATCAAAATCATAAGGTTATAGGGAATAGTACATTTTACCAAGTAAAAACCTAAAATATTTTTGAAGACATAAAACAGTAGATGTACCTTTCCAGACAAAGATCTTGCGGTTGCCCCCATTGTCCAGGATGTAGCACTCATTCGGACTGAGCATATCCTGTTTGAATGGGTTCTTCTCAGCCACTCGAGTTGCCTTCATAGACCCGGCAGCATTGGAAATCTAAAATCATGCATAGTATGGTAAACCTGGTATTTTCTGATATTTCTATATTCTTTGAGAATAAGTTCTACAAAACTTAGCCTTAATTTTACCATGTAAAGAGAAGCTTCAGACTTGGCTTTCTTTGACACACAGACATCCGAGTCTTGGCTTCCTGGTGGGAGATCTGGCTTAGGCCCCAGAACCTTTCAACAAATAGGAACTTTTTATTTAAAGATACAGGATCTAACCTTTGGGAGATGGCATGTCACCTGCATTACTCCATGCAAACAGAAAGTTAAAACCATACTTCACCAACATCTAGCTACGAACACCACTACAACACTACATTTAATTTACACAAAAATTTAAATGCCTTCTAAACTGGAATGCCAAGCAATATGCACTTTCATATACATGTGAAAGCGCAAGGGAGAGAGTGAACAAAGACTACCGCTATTTTCCAGCTTCAGCTGCGAAAAATGTGTACTCAAACACACATGAATACACTCATTCACGATATATTTAAGTCACCAATATATTGGAATAAGTGAGTGCTTTCATTATATTTCTCACACTTTCTGTGAATAGCAGACCCCTGATAAATAGTGATTGAGGGGGGCTGCATACAAGTGTGGTCTAATCATAGGGGGCTGATGGGAGGTTGATGGGGGGGCTTTATTACAGGTGGGACTTACACTGATGACTTCATCTGGTTCTTTGTCTTCTTCAATCATGTGCACCTCTGCTCGGCCCTTGCGCTCACTGTCGCGGATGTCCATGGCCAGAACTGTTGTCTTCAGACGTTCAAAGCGGTTACTCTCGCGTCCAGACCAGTGGTAGATGTTCTGTTTTGGAAATGCATAATAATAATATAACAATAAAAATAACAATAATAAATAAGACTTGCAAAATCATATTGTTCTCTTACAGGCCTACTTCTAAATAGAAAAACCAAAAATGAGTATATAATACTGAATACTTTTACTTAAACAGGTCAACTTGTATTTAGGATGCAAATGTAAATGTAATTTTTTATTTTTTTTTTTAATCCACATAGCAATTAGAAGTCCCATATTTTTGTTTTGTTTAATTTACTATCAATGTTATTCTCATATATAGATTTTCTGTTTTGTTTGGTAATCTTCTGGAATGTGATGGATGTCATACTCCCAGATGTCTTAATCTGTAATAGTGACTAGACTCTAGAACTATTTCTACACAATTGTATTAATTATTACTGGCCTATACACTCACCTGAAGGATTATTAGGAACACCATACTAATACGGTGTTTGACCCCCTTTCGTCTTCAGAACTGCCTTAATTCTACGTGGCATTGATTCAACAAGGTGCTGAAAGTATTTGTTAGAAATGTTGGCCCATATTGATAGGATAGCATCTTGATCAGTTGATGGAGATTTATGGGATGCACATCCAGGGCACGAAGCTCCCGTTCAACCACATCCCAAAGATGCTCTATCGGGTTGAGATCTGGTGACTGTGGGGGCCATTGTGGTACAGTGAACTCATTGTCATTTGAATGTCTCAACAGAAATCGAGACTCATCAGACCAGGCAACATTTTTACAGTCTTCAACTGTCCAATTTTGGTGAGCTTGTGCAAATTATAGCCTCTTTTTCCTATTTGTAGTGGAGATGAGTGGTACCCAGTGGGGTCTTCTGCTGTTGTAGCCCATGCACCTCAAGCTTGTGCATGTTGTGGCTTCACAAATGCTTCCTCGGTTGTAACGAGTGGTTATTTCAGTCAATGTTGCTCTTCTATCAGCTTGAATCACTCGGCCCATTCTCCTCTGACCTCTAGCATCAACAAGGCATTTTCGCCCACAGGACTGCCGCATACTGAATGTTTTTCCCTTTTCACACCATTCTTTGTAAACCCTAGAAATGGTTGTGCGTGAAAATCCCAGTAACTGAGCAGATTGTGAAATACTCAGAGCGGCCCGTCTGGCACCAACAACCATGCCACGCTCAAAACTGCTTAAATCACCTTTCTTTCCCATTCTGACATTCAGTTTGGAGTTCAGGAGATTGTCTTGACCAGGACCACACCCCTAAATGCATTGAAGCAACTGCCATGTGATTGGTTGATTAGATAATTGCATTAAGGAGAAATTGAACAGGTGTTCCTAATAATCCTTTAGGTGAGTGTAGAATGTTGTGATGTCACCTGAAATACTCAAGCTATTTAATGCAACTAAAAATAAAAATAAAAACTCCAGGACAGACCCTTTTTATATAATCCGACAAGAACACCACAGTGCGACATTACAGTAATATTTCAAGCTAAGACAGAGTAGTACCTCCCCCAAGTCGATGATGAAGCAGTCCCCACTGTTAAAAGATTCCCAGGTCAGGGGGACCTCAGTCCCTCGGACGATGATCCGCCCTTTTACATGTATGAGGCGCTTTATATTCTCTTTATTGGTATCAACATGCTTGAAGCCTGAAGCCACTCCTCCTTGCTGGGGACAGAAAAGTAAAATAGATTTCACAATTATGCATTTTCCATTCTAAAATACATATTCACACATTCTCTACTAAACGGTGTCAGAAAATATTTTACTTTTTCCCATTTGTTTTGAAATGACACAATATACATTTGTAATCTACTTATAATAAATTGCAGAACATACAATTGTGTTGTTTAATAGTTGTTTCCGTGGCAATTAAAGTTATGGTTCCTGACTTGTGACCAAATTAGATTGCTACATGCTATCTGCATCTTTGAAGAGGACACAATTGTAATCTATTCTTTTAGCAGTGAATTGTAAATTGGAGTTTACATGGCATTTAAAAGAAATATATTTAAAGATAGACACAAAAAAACAAAAACTTGGGCTAACTATAGCAGGGCAGCGCTGACCTTGTATGTGATGCCTGATTTGAAGTAGGTGGTGAAGGTGATAGACTCCTCATTCTGAAACTCAGTGAACTGGCGAGGCCTTCCTTTCAGATAGTCGTCCAGCTGCATCATCAAGATGGCCGCCGCCCCACGCTCATCCTGGGATGCCTCGCTACCTGTAAGACAGAACCAGATATACTCACTTGACTTTTAAGCAAATCTAGAGAAAGAGGCTATGTGTGGAAGTTTGGAGGAAAAATTTGGGAGAAGACTGCATAACGTTATCATCATAATTAATCTAGCATCTGTTATTGTGGGAATTTTTGCTTGCTATTTTAATAGACCAGGATGAACTCAGCCTCAGATCTATATTTATGAGAAGAGTTAAAGAGGCAGTTTTTGTTAGGAAAGACTGAGTCTCTAAGACTCTTGACATTAGTGTCTCTACAGACTCTTTAAACTTAGTGTAGTTCAATAGATCTAGCCAACAAACAAAAACTGTAAACAGGCGTGTTAGTTTCAGTGTAGCTAGCTGCACCCTTCAGATATGTCTTCATTCAAAAACTTTTTGTCCAGTCAACAGAATAGATTTTTTCATTTACTAAGGATCACACCTGGACAAATGAGGGAATACACAGACATTTATTTGCTATAGAAACAAGTCTATACTTTTAATTCACAATACAAGGAATTAGCCGTCTGGTCACAATTGTGACCGACCTGAAAACTTACTTTCTCATGTACATTTTGACAATTTTCGTAAAAGAATAATACTTGATCATGTGAAATCACTGCAGATGGCACATGCTTTTCATAATTTAATTTTTGGGACAAATCTGGGCATTAATGGGTTAATGTTGCACCATATTGCTAAAGCAAGCTCCTAGTTTGTGAGTTTTATTCACTGTCAATGACTGATCCTGATATATTCTGATTACACAAAATTTATAAGTATATTCAATGTATAAAACATTGTTAAAAATATGCTGTAGAAGATTTTTTTATTATTATTATTTATTTATTTTTAGTAAAATATGTCAGTTCTAAATATTTAAAAAATGACACCATCGTGCCCCAGTTTTGATTTGTGCGTGTTATTACTGTCCCATACCTGCCCAGGAGTGGACGTTGTAGGACGGGGCAGACGTGGTGTGGAGCACTATGTAGGCGTCCCCGGTGAAGAAGTTCCCATGGTGCGCTTTGGAGACCGGGGTCAAACTCATCTTCTCCACCCTCCACACCTGCAGGCCGGGCTTCTCCCCTGCGCCTTTGAACACCCTGTCTGCCATGATGCTTCGAGCCTGAGGGAGCACCACAGCAATTAACACAAGCACCACAGGGACACAGTAACAATATGTGACCTCAGATTACACTACAGAGAAGAGCGCACAACTATACTTGCAATGTTTGTGTGACTGGAAATTAATAGAACAAACACATATCCTATTGATTACATTGCACTTTGCCAGGAAATATCCAAAAGGCACATTTAGAAATGTTGTACCTGATCATTTCTATTACTGTCTAGACCCATGAACTCACTGTATTATAACAAAATCTTCATTTTAATATTAATTTTAGCTTTCCCCATCTGCATTAAATATTGTTTTACTATAGAATGTTGTGATGTCATCTGAACTGAAACCCAACAATTGCAGTAATTGCAGTATCCAAACATACAGTTGCCATTAACCCAAAATCAGGAATGAATTAAACATGTTTTGAATATATTTATGAACAATGAATAATAACAGAGAATAATTTATATATTATAAATGCATACATTACATAATGACAAAAAAAGAATCATATTTGAATCGTCACTATCTAAACCCCAGCACCTGCAGCCAATCATTAATCAATGCTAGTGTAGCCTTTGTAGCTCATTGAAGCCATTTACTTGCTTTTTTTTTACTTTCAAAAGTTTTTGAAATGTGCTCACTGTCCTTTCTACCTAAATTATAGCCATTATGTAGACTTTAAAAGGCCCTGTACCCAGCAAACTTTATCAGTATAGCTCTTGAGGTAAAAATATGTCCACTGTCTACATCAAATTGTAAAGCGTTTTATTGTCTGATAATAAGGAAGTACATCGTTAGCATGATAGTTCTGTTTTTCACATTTAACAATCATGTACAGCGCCTTTTATCCTTAAGGATAAAAAAACAAAAAAACAAAACAAAACATGGACCTATTGCCAAATGTATAATTAGGGCTGCTCTATATTTCTTACTAGGAAACCAAATTAAATGACAAAAACATATAATATATAAAAAAAACATATTATATATATATATATATATATATATATATATATATATATATATATATATATATATATGAATATAAAAATAGAAATATATAAATGAATGGAAAAAAATGCTATTTTGTTTAAGTGTAATTATGAGTGCTGTACAAGTTCCATTTATTATAAATGTTAATTATAAATGATGCATTATATTTGCTTTAATTCTTTTAAATGAGCTTGCCTATACCTAGAACAGCTTTTATGTGCTTTATGTCACAAAACCTGAAGTGCAGGAGAGTAGTTTTACAGGTTACATCATAGAGGCCCTGGGAGTGTCCTGAAAAAGTTCTAAGAGGAGGTGTGCCGTCTATGTACTTTAAGCTATACCACTGACAGACAGGGAAACAAATACAAGCAGGTCAGGTGTGCAACACTTGTAAGAAATGTTGTTTAGACTTATTTAGTTTATATCAGACAGCAAATGATTTAAATAGCAATAGTAATTTTGTGAGTGTCATAGAATACACTGATAACACCAACTGTTATAGGGAAGTATTGCTTTAAGTGGAAGAACAGGTAGGTTTGTTTGAACTGCTTGATATACACAATAATGCAAAAGTTTAAATTACTGGAAGTGGAAGTTATTAAAACTAGTGAGTTTGCATGCAATATGTGTCTAATGTTGATAAATTGTTTTTTGATTTGATCAGATTTTGATTCGAATTATAAACGCTTCAATAATCAAAACGCCCTAAGAAACATTAGAGACTTATTTGAAAAGTATTGGCATATGTCCAAGGAAATTTCTCTCACCACACCCAAAATAATGAAATTTTAGGCACCAATTAAATCACCCATCCATCCGCCCCAAAATGTCTTGGGTGCAGGTGCAGTTAGGTAATTTTCCATTGACACTGAAAAGGCTATTAGTGAAGACTTCTTGCATCTGCAGCTCCTAAACTAACAATGAACTATGAATAAAGCATTCAAGATGGAAGGTTATTTATAAACTTTGTAAATGACGTTTCAACAGTAAAAGTGACAATTTGTTGATTTTTTTTTATTTATTTTTTTTTATTGCATAGAAATGTACTATTCCTTTGCATGATGACATTGACATCATGGACATTCTAGGGTTATCATCACAAAGTACATTTTGGGGGTAAATAAAACTGTTCTAAAAGCTATAGAGAGCAAGAATACATTAAACTAAGTAGACCAACTGGCAGATCTTACATTGGTCATTGATTTGATTACCATAAAATAGTAACAAGGACAGACTTAGAGATCAAAAAGATGTGTTTTGAAAATCACTTATTACAGAGACAAAAAATTAAAACTACATACATTCAGACAGACTAAAGACTAAATAAAATGTCCCTTCCTTACCTGTAGAGGATTGTTACAGATGCAGAGAGAGAGGAGACTGGCTGCTGTTGCTCTTCCAATGTCCGCACAGACCTGCCCAGGACACCTCCACTTTATACTCTGCAACAACATCCGCATGAATGCAGGGGGGAGTGTCCTACCCAATTCCTGAACACGCCCCACTCTTACTCACCCAAGAAGCACACACGCACACTGAATCAAATCAAACCTCTGAGAAAAGTAATATGGACAGCTGTAGGGCGTTATCTCCAAAACTTTCTTTTGAAAACATGGCATGAAATCACACTTTGTCTACCTGGTTTCTTAAGGACTTGTATGTTTTATGGTTGAATGGATAGATTTGCAATGTATTAGGTTTTATATTTTCAAAAAGAAGTTGTTCTACCTGGTTTTGTTAGAACTAGCTTGGTACTAATACAAGGGAATTGTAAAAATAAAATGGTCCTTCAACAGCGTTCCAACAACTAGTTAGTTTGCTAGCATTGTTTTCTGCAAATCCTACAAGTTTTGAGTGAACTGGGGATAAGTCAGTTTTTCTCTGTGAAGATATATTATCATGTTAGGTTACTGCTTGGATATACCATTCAATATATTAATGTAGCAACATTTCCAGACAAAATTAACTTATAAATTTAATGATGTTAGCTTTTTCTATGACCAAAAATATAAATACAAACTTTTCTCTGTTGTTGAAAGTGCAGTAAAGTTTCACACTTCACAAGCACCTGGGCATTTGAACAGCTAGTACGGTGGCCCTCCAGGGACACATGCAGTGCTTAAAATCAGGTTACTAGGAAAAGCAGAACAAAATCACAAAAGTCACAAACGTTTGAGGTTAACTTAAACAATAGGTTATCAAAGGGAAGTAAAAAGCACAAACAAAACTAATTATATTCTTTACATATAATTTTTTGATAGGTAGGCAGGTTCCATGTGAAGTCTGATCTGACACATCTGACAAATAATTACTATTTTACAGAATTAACAAAAAAAAAGTCTCCTTTCCTTATCTACCCTTAAAAATAATCAGATAATATTTCGCAATGTGCTAAAAAGGGCCTGTAAATGTCTTGGTTAAGGTTCAAGTTTCACGCAAAAAGTGGAGTATAAAAAGAACTAATGAAATATTACCTGCAAATAGATTACATTTCAAGTTATTTCATTGTATTTTATATTATATAACTTTGTAGCTTTTTGGTAGTTTCCTTATATACCAGTAATTTAGGTGAACATACCTGTACATATACAAAACTACTTCCTTAAGCAATGTATAGGATGATATTTCACAAGTCGCAGTTTTCAGTGCATTTGCCAATAGCAGTTTGACACAGTCAGGTTGTTTCATAGCACCACTCTTAGCAATGGTGGAGTGAAACACAGTAAATCTCCTAACTATACTTGCCTATCATAGCTGTGTGGTTCAGGGACCATTCTCGTGCTAACACTGGCAGCAAAAGTGGGCAGTGATTTCTGCCTGCCACCTCCAGTCATGTCTGCTCCGTCACTCCCACAACTCCGCTGCATCAGCACATTCTGTCCCATTGTGTTGTGGATAACTTCAGCCTGCCAACATAGCACACATTAAAATGTAATGAGAAAAAAAAAAAAAGTAGTACGAGTAAGAGGTACTTCAGTACTTCAAAAATATTATTGGAGTAAAATTCCTAACTTGTAAGAGGGACAAAACTATAAGTACTGAATAACCATTTTGGGTTGGTTGACTTAAATGATTTAATCATTAAAGTAATTTTATGCAATAGCGCTCGAAATTCATTCAATTCAATTCAATTCAATTCATTTATTTTTGTAACGCCCAAAATCACAACAACAGTTGTCTCGAAGGGCGTTCATGTTTTGGTTGATGGGGGAAACCGGAGTACCCGGAGGAAACCCATCCAGACACGGGGAGAAACATGAAAAACTCCACACAGAAAGGCCTGGTGACCCGGGGATCGAACCAACCTTCTTGCTGTGAGACATGAGTGATGGCACTCAGTCACCGTGCCGCCAAGACACAAAAAACAAAACAACAGGAAGAATCAGACACAACAAGAAAAATCAGACACAACAGGAAAAATCAGACACAACAGGAAAAATCAGACAACATAAGAAATCGGCCAGGAGACCAGACGAGGAGGAGGAGAGCCGGGCGAGGAGGAGGAGAGCCAGGCAAGGAGGAGGTCCAACTGTCATCGGGGCATCTGAAAGAGATACACTCCACAGGGGGAGTGGGACAGGGGACAACATGTGAATAGCATTGCTGATGAGAAAATAGGGCAAAGTAGAGGATAGTGCTCAGGTTGCCATACTTCCCCCAGCTAGTTACTCCTACTGCAGCTTATCTTATCCCGGGTTTTAATAACCCTAACTCCCTCACTAAGTAACCTGGTCATACGCTATACCGAAGAGGAAGGTTTTAAGCCTGGTCTTAAATACAGAGACTGTGGGGGCCTGTTTAACATCAGCAGGGAGTTGATTCCATAGCACAGGAGCTTGGTAACTGAATGCTCTCCCTCCCACTGTACTTTTGGACACTCTAGGAAATTCATATGAAAGTTTCACCATGTTCACCACTTACTCGTCTCCATGGAGATTCATATGTTAATCCACCAATCACCACCTTCAATTTAAAAAAAAAAACAACAACAAACACTTATAATGTGTAAATTCTGGTATTTTAAATCCAAAACAAATAAATGTGTGGTGATAAAACTACTCTGAACTACACAATTCCTTCAAAATGGTGCTAAATAAATTGCACAACTTGAGTAACATTTGTGTAACTGTGAGCATAACCTGCCTTGACTTGAGTGGAGCCTCCATTCTCTTTTCCGCATATTGCATAACACAGTTGTTGTTTTAAATTTGCGAGTGTGAAGCTTTTTTTATTTCGGACAAATCTCCGGTACATGTTGGGTCTTGTTAAAAAGGCCTTGCTCGCTGCATATCTTCACTGTCAAGTAAGTAAACCAAATAAGGGCGAATTTCCTGTCACAGCACCTGGCCATACAGAGATAGTTTGTGTTTGGATTGGATGGTAATAATGGGCAAGTAAATAGACTTTCCATGTTATAAGTGAAACTAGATTAAATACTCAATGTTAAACACACAGTAGGGCTACAAGATTCACTGCAATTGCAATTTGAATGCAGTTAGTAAACTTTGGCAAATCTTCTGAATGCGTTTAAAATGTCAGCATTGAAAAGGATACTAAAATTTAAATATAACTCTGATGAAAATTGTAATGCTAGTCAACAGATATTTTGTTCAAATTATTCAGCCCTACCTCACACTACTGCAACCAATGCTTTTTAAATGCACTAGAACATGTCCTGTGGACAGTCCATTCTGTCTGTGGCCTACATCTCAATGAGCAAGAGCAACAACTGTTTGAACAGAGATTCCTGTGGCCATCATATAGGAGGTGATGTAAAGACTGTTGAAATACATCTTGTAACTTAGAACAATAGGCTACTTGGACTTCTGTTTAGACGCAGAATAAATAAATAAATTAATTAATAAATAAATTAATTAATTCATAACTAAAGAGACTACTAGTAATGTAGCCATAAACATATATGGTAGAAATAGATATAATTTCAGAATGTGTTTTGCATGGAATTCTAATTCCATTCAATCTGGAACATCATTTTGCTTACAATGCTTTATAGAAAAATGCTAATAGTGGCTACAGTGATACAGTGTGTTAAGCACTCTCTCACCAACTTCCCTAGTTACAAATATACTGTTTTTCTCGTCGCAACGTGAATAATTGAAATGAGATGAAAGTATATAAAATAAATGGTAAACAATATTAACACTCCTATTTAATTTTGTGTAATATTAATATAATGCCCTGACTGTTTCGACACTTTTTGATAATTTTATATTGCATTATACTCCACATATTGGTGGTAAGATATGGCAGTAACCACAGGTGCTCTAGTAATGACTGCTAAATTGAAGTGCCTTGCCTAACGGCAACAGAACTCCAATCACACTGCCACCTGTCAACAATCATTATTATTAATAAAGAAATTGCATTTATGCGCTGTGCCAGTCCCACACTGCCAGCTCAGTCCTTGTTATCTTGGCATATGTCATCAGACTCCCAACAACAGAAGCATAGCCAGGCTGAATGGACAATACAGTTCCCTCATTTATTACGGGGGTTATGTTCCAAAAAACAACCTGCAATAGGCGAAATCCGCAAAGTAGAAAGCTTTATTTTTTTTTGAATTATTATACATATTTTAAGTTTGTAAAACCCCTCTCCATACACTTTATACACTTTTCTCACACAGGCATTAACATTTTCTCACATTTCTCTCTTGTTTAAACACTCTCAAAGTTTAAGCCTTCATATATTTAAAAAAATAAGGACAGTATTATAGAATGAAACCAAATACTATACTGTACTGTGAATAAAAATGACAGCTTTTAGAAATACTGTAACAAATTAAATTTTAATGATCAACCTACGAGGTTGGACACATAAGAAATGATTAATAGTGACTCAGGTGTATTTCACAGTTCCTCTGACCGCGCCTCTTCATCCTGGCGTCGCCCCGCTGTAGTGTCTTTTTCCACTGAAGGCCTTGGTGCAGGTGTCTTTTTTAGAGTGAAGAACATAGTCTCCGGGCAGAGAAACACTTTTGAGTCCAAAGTGTTTCTGATATTTGTCAAACCAGCCCTTGCTGACATTAAGTGAGCTTGGTACTGTGTGAAAAGGACTCGTCGATGGCCTGGACTCCTCGCTGTCATGAATGTTATCAGTGTCAGTAAAGGTTTCATAAAGTGTTTTAGCTTTTGTGCAGATTATGTTGGTATCCAGCATAATGTTCTTTTTCTTGCAGTCACTGATCTACAAAGCTAAAGCAGACTCCATCCTTACGATGGTCTTGTTGTGGGCAGTTACAACCCTTTTTGCATCCTTGTTAAAACTTATTGCTGCTGTCATGTTATTTTCCTCCTTTTTTATGTGAAGAACTAAAGATTCATTTATTCCATAATGGCGCCCTACAGCCACATAACTTCTGCCTTCCCTCAGCCTGTCCAGAACTCTGATTAAGCTTCAGTCAGGCGCAGGTGCCTTTGTCGGTGCAGAACATTATCGACATTGTGGGTTTTGTCAGGGAGAAAACTTACAAACATACAGCACTTCAGAGTCACACTGTGATTGAACATTTATGTAAATGGGACTCTAATATATTGTTCTCTCCAGTCTCTTGAGGCAGTGGTTTGGCGGGTTACAGTTAGATTTAATATGATGTATTTTCTTGCTGTCTTCCTTGCTTATATAGACCAACACAGCAGGACAGTTACAGCTTGTCTATATTCAACAACTTAACTCATCTCATCTTGTGTGCGCCTTGTGTGCATTCACTCTTGTTAGATTTTTATCGGTGCGCTCCTCAAATGCTACTACAACAATAAGTAAGAACCAATATTATTATGAAGAAAGTAAATAATGTATCCAATATAATATAATAAATAATATTCATTGTTAATAGGTTCCTGAACCGCCACCTTAACGTGGTGGAGGGGTTTGCGTGGCCGAATGATCCTGGGAGCTACGTTGTCGGGGGCTTCATGCCCCTGGTAAGGTCACCCATGGCAAACAGGTCCAGGGGGACGGGTCAGACTAAGAGCGGTTCAGAAGCCCCTTATGATGAGTGCATAATCAAGGTTCATTACGTCGCCCGGACCAGCGTCACCGGGGCCCCACCCTGGAGCCAGGCCTGGGGTGGGTGTTCGAGAGCGAGCGCCTGAAGGCCAGGTCTTTCCTCACGGGGCCTGGCCGGGCTCAGCTCACCACCTGCGAGAGGATCCATAAGGGGCCGGTGCATAGAGATCTGGGCAGCAGTCAAAGGTGGGGACCTCGACGACCGGATCTCCAGACATAGAGACTAGCTCTGGGGACATGGAATGTCACCTCGCTGGGGAAGAAGGAGCCTGAGCTTGAACGGGAGGTTGATAATTACCGGCGGGGGGGACCAGTGCTTCACCAACACGGGTGCTTCACGGGTGAAGAGCTGTTTACCTCGACTGGGGATGTTGTCGATCGGTGGAAGGAATACTTTGAGGATCTCCTCAATTCCACCCTCACGTCTTCCGAGGAGGAAGCAGAGACTGGGGACCCGGAGGCGGACTCGTCCATCACCCTGGCTGAAGTCACCGAGGTGGTTAGCAAGCTCCTCGGTGGCAAGGCTCCGGGGGTGGACGAGATCCGTCCTGAGTACCTCAAGTCTCTGGATGTTGTGGGGCTGTCTTGGCTGACACGTCTCTACAACATCGCGTGGCAGTCGGGTCCCTCTGTATAAGAAGGGGGACCGGAGGGTGTGTTCCAATTATAGGGGAAATCACACTCCTCAGCCTTCCTGGTAAGGTCTACTCCAGGGTGCTGGAGAGGAGAATCCGACCGATAGTCGAACCTCAGATTCAGTAGGAACAGTGTGGTTTTTGTCTCGGTCGTGGAACACTGGACCAGCTCTATACTCTCCATCAGGTCCTTGAGGGTTCATGGGAGTTTGCTCAACCAACCACATGTGTTTTGTGGATCTGGAGAAGGCATTCGACCGTGTCTCATGGTGTCCTTTGGGGGGTGCTCTGGGAGTATGGGGTCTGAGGCTAAGGGCTGTCCAGTCCCTGTATGTCAGACCTGTTCTCGGTGCATGTTGGACTCTGCCAGGGCTGCCCTTTGTCACCCGTTCTGTTCAATATTGTCGTAACGGGTGAGTGTAGCGGACCAAAGGTGCAGACTCGGGGAATATTTACAGGATTTATTGTAAGAATAGGACAAGTACAAACAGCGGGTGATCCGGAGGTGAGCAGGTGAGCAGGTGAGCAGGAACACAGGAAACACAGGGACCGGGGACATGAAGGGACCACAGGACGACAGGCAGACCAGACGGGCGAAGGGCAGAGCAGGCAGGAGACATCCAGGGCCGGAACACAACAGGAACACGGGAACACGGAACGCAGGAACAGACAGGAAAGAAGGGACGACATAAATGCAGTGACACGACGATGATCTCGCGCTGAGTCTCTTCTCCCAGCTCCTTTTATGCACAGCAGGTGTGTTGATTGCGCTGATGGGCTGCAGGTGCGCGCAGGAGGAGCCAGGAGCCCAGCCCAGATCTGGCAGGTGAGGGAGGGAAAGAGCAGGACAGGAGTAAAACCAGGAGCGGGCAGTGCGGATCATGACAAATATATATATGGATAGAATTTCTAGGCAGCCAGGGGTCGGAGGGGTCCGTTTCGGGAACCACAGGATCTCATCTCTGCTGTTTGCAGATGATGTTGTCCTGATGGCTTCATCGAGCCAGGACCTGCAGCAGGCACTGGAGCGGTTTGGCTGAGATGAGAATCAGCTCCTCTAAATCCAAGGCCATGGTTCGCGACCGGAAAAAGGTGGCTTGCCCTCTCTGGGTGGGTGGAGAGTCTCTGCCTCAAGTGGAGGAGTTCAAGTATCTCGGGGTCTTGTTCACGAGTGAAGGAAGGATGGAGTTTGAGATTGACAAGCAGATTGTTGCAGCGTCTGCAGTGATGCGGTCGCTGTATCGGTCCGTTGTGGTAAAGAAGGAGCTGAGTCAAAAGGCAAAGCTCTCAATTTACCGGTCAATCTGCGTTCCTACCCTCACCTGTGGTCATGAGCTCTGGGTAATGACCGAAAGGACAAGATTGCAGATACAAGCGGCCGAAATGGGTTTCCTCTGTAGGGTGGCCGGGCGCACCCTTAGGGATAGGGTGAGGAGCTCGGTCACACGGGAGGAACTCAGAGTAGAGCCGCTGCTCTTACACGTCGAGAGGAGCCAGTTGAGGTGGCTTGGGCATCTGCTCAGGATGCCTCCTGGACACCTCCCTAGGGAGGTGTTCCGGGCATGTCCCACCCGGAGGAGGGGAAGACCCGGGACACTCTGGAGGGACTATGTCTCTTGGCTGGTCTGGGAACTTCTTGGGATCCCACCAGAGTAGCTGGAGGACGTGTCTGGGGTGAGGGAAGTCTGGGAGTCCCTGCTTAGAGTGCCCCGCAACCGGGCCGAAGATAAACAGAAGAAAATGGATGGATGGTAATAAACAAAATACTAATGACCCAAATAAATGTTAATACATAAAATAATATATGTCAAATAAATCAAAGGTTACAGAAATGTAGCTGAACACATTCTGTACTGTACAGGAGATACGGCATGGAGGAGATTGACTGACAATGGTCTGCAGTCCCTTAGCCAATCAGGACGCAGAACACAATGCACGTTCATACACTGTAAAAAAAAAAAAAAGCTAGGAACCTTTTCCTCTCCCACCACTTCCCTTTGATATCTATTCCCAGCATAAACATGAATTGGTTCATAGTTGAATAGTATAATTATGCCAGGCATGTGCGTGGAACCTCATCAAAATGCAAAATGCAGTTACCGCAGTGACTTGAGCCCTTGAACGGTGTCATTGAACATACCACGGCATTACAATACTGCGGTTGCCATGACAGCCCTACATAGAAGACAAGGTGAAATGGACTGAACTGAATGAATTCACCAAGTGTCATGGCATTATTCGTGGGATACAGCCATGAGGCAAAATATGAAAGGCTTCATTTCCTCAGTGCCACTCTAAACATGAATTTAAACATGAAATCTGCAGCAGGATAAAGCCCAACCTCTCTGTGGCCTCTGCCGGACCAGGGATGAGCTTCAGGCGAGAAGCACCTCAGACCAGGGTCAAGGGAACCGAGGAGGAGGAGGTCAGCTGATCATTGGACCTACACAAAAAATACAAAACAACAACAGCAACAACAACAAGAAAGAAACCATTTAAAAAAATGTATAAAGTAAAATGTGAGGTATTAAAGGAGCAGTATGTAACTTTTCAGGCAAGGTGTCCACCACTATGGAGATATTTCTTTCACTGTTATGTTACGATATGGTAAATTATTTAAGACACATGTATTCAATTGCAAGTGCTTATATTGACCAATAATACCTTGAATAACATACATTCTTATAGTGATCGGGGTCAACTCTCTACAGATCTGACCTGTAATTTGGCATGTCCTACTTGCAACAATCTCCATGGAGAGGAGTTGGTGGACCCTCTACCTGAAAAATTATATAGTCCTAAATTTTAGTAAATCAAACTTTCTGATTTAAAAGATTAAAAAAGGCTGTAAAATAAGTGTAAAATTCCTTTTCTGTTTACTGGAACATTTGAAACATATCAGGCTGCTGAAGGGTTAAGTTAGACCAATAGAGAGGGTTGGGTCATGCAAAGGGCTCCATATATATATATATATATATATATATATATATATATATATATATATATATATATATATATATATATATATATATATATATATATATATATATATATATATATCCATCCATTTTCTTCCGCTTATCCTGGGCCGGGTCGCGGGGGCAGCAGTCTAAACAGGGACTCCCAGACTTCCCACACCCCAGACACGTCCTCCAGCTCCTCCGGTGGGACCCCAAGGCGTTCCCAGGCCAGCCAAGAGACATAGTCCCTCCAGCGTGTCCTGAGTCTTCCCCGGGGCCTCCTCCCGGTGGGACATTGCCCAGAACACCTCCCTAGGGAGGCGTCCAGGAGGCATCCTGAGCAGATGCCCGAGCCACCTCAACTGGTTCCTCTCGACATGTAGGAGCAGCGGCTCTACTCCGAGCTCCTCCTGTGTGGGCCACCCTACAGAGGAAGCCCATTTCAGCTCCTTCTTTACCACAACGGACCGATACAGCGACCGCATTACTGCAGATGCTGCACCGATCCGCCTGTCAATCTCACGCTCCATCCTTCCCTCACTCGTGAACAAGACCCCGAGATACTTGAACTCCTCCACTTGAGGCAGAGACTCACCACCCACCCGGAGAGGGCAGACCACCTTTTTCCGGTCGAGAACCATGGCTCAGATTTGGAGGAGCTGATTCTCATCCCAGCCGCTTCACACTCGGCTGCAAACCGCCTCAGTGCCTGCTGCAGGTCCTGGCTCAAAGAAGCCATCCGGACAACATCATCTGCAAACAGCAGAGATGAAATCCTGTGGTTCCCAAACCAGACCCCCTCCGGCCCCTGGCTGCGCCTAGAAATTCTGTCCATAAATATAATGAACAGAACCGGTGACAAAGGGCAGCCCTGGCGGAGTCCAACATGCACCGGGAACAGGTCTGACTTACTGCCGGCAATGCGAACACAGCTCCTTCTCCGGTCATACAGGGACCGGACAGCCCTTAGCAAAGAGCCCCGGACCTCATACTCCCAGAGCACCCCCCAAAGGACACCACGAGGGACGCGGTCGAATGCCTTCTCCAAATCCACAAAAACTCCCGATGGAGAGTATAGAGCTGGTCCAGTGTTCCGCGACCAGGACGAAAACCACACTGTTCCTCCTGAATCCGAGGTTCGACTATCGGTCGGATTCTCTTCTCCAGTACCCTGGAATAGACCTTACCGGGAAGGCTGAGGAGTGTGATTCCCCTGTAATTGGAACACACCCTCCGGTCCCCCTTCTTATACAGAGGGACCACCACCCCGGTCTGCCATTACACAGGTACTGTCCTCGACCGCCACACGATGTTGCAGAGACGTGTCAGCCAAGACAGCCCCACAACATTGAGAGACTTGAGGTACTCAGGACGGATCTCGTCCACCCCCGAAGCCTTGCCACCGAGGAGCTTGCCAACCACCTCAGTGACTTCAGCCAGGGTGATGGACAACTCCACCTCCGGGTCCCCAGTCTCTGCTTCCTCCCCGGAAGACGTGACAGTGGGATTGAGGAGATCCTCAAAGTATTCCTTCCACCGCACGACAACATCCCCAGTCGAGGTCAGCAGCTCTCTCACCAACACTGTAAACAGTGTAAACAGTGTTGGTGAAGCACTGCTTCCGCCTCCTGAGGCGTCGGACAGTTTGCCAGAATCTCTTTGAGGCCGTCCGATAGTCCTCCTCCATGGCCTCCCCGAACTCCTCCCAACCCCGAGTTTTTGCCTCTGTGACTGCCCGAGCCGCGGCATGCTTGGCCCGCCGGTACTCATCAGCTGCCTCAGGAGTCCCACGAGCAAACAAGGCTCGATAGGACTCCTCCTTCAGCTAGACGACATCCCTTACTTCCGGTGTCCACCACCGGGACATTGCCGCCGTGACAAGCACCGCAGCCCTTACGACGACAACTACGAGCAGCCGCATCGACAATAGAGGTGGAGAACATGACCCACTCAGTCCATGTCCATATATATATATATATATATATATATATATATATATATATATATATATATATATATATATATATATTTCTTTTATTTTTTTCTCTTTCTTTATCTCATCTGTCTGTGTAGACCCTCAGTCGTCCAGGTCTGATCCATAGCGAATGACGAATTTCAAATCTGTCAACTGGACAAATCGTTGTAAGAGTGAAGATGTTTTGCTGCTCATCCAAGCCGCTTCTTCAGTTCTGGTCAGAATGCTGGTGGCCACTGCCTTATATCTATCTGAGGGGAGGGGGCTAACCACACTGAATCTGTAAACATTTATTGTTTCCAGTTTGAGCTGAGACTACCATATTCAGCCCTTAATGACCCTGTTCTTATTGTTCTGGGTTTGAGGATGGAGTTGTAGATGGGGGAGAGATTATGTCTCAGGCCCCCATTTCTGTTTAAATAAAAATTCTCTTTCCTAACAAACATAGCTCCTCTCCCAAACCATTTCTTTCCTCTGGCTAAGATCTGAGATTCACTGTCTTCAAAGGAGTGGTTAGTGGCTTTGAGATGGAGATGTACGGCGGACTGGAGTCCAGAGGAACTCTTCCGCTGGTGTTGGTACATTCTCTTATGGAGTAGCTGTGTAGTTTCTCCAATGTAATGCTCACTGCACTCTTCACTACACTGAATGGAGTAGACTACATTACTTTGTTTATGGCTTGAGGTTTTGTCCTTAGGGTGAACCAATTTTTGCCTTAAAGTGTTTGTGGGTTTGAAAAAGACAGGAATCTCATACTGTCTGAAAATTCTCTGAAGTTTTTTAGACACACCCATAGTGGTAACACCTCTCCTTCTAAGCTCAAATTCCCTGTTGTCCTGTTTTTTTTTTAGCTCTCTTCAATCTATTGAAGGCCCATTTTGGATATCTACAAGCAGAAAGGGCTTTCTCCACATGTTGCTCCTCCTTTACTTTTCCCTCTGTGTTTGTGGGATCCACTTGAGCTCTGTGTTGTAGTGTCCGGATCACTCCGAGTTTGTGCTGCAGTGGATGGTGTGAATCAAATAGCAGGTATTGGTCCGTATGTGTAGGCTTCCTGTAAACTTCTACCTGGAGTCGCCTGTCCTCTCCTATTGTACTGCACAATCTAAAAAGGCCAGTTTGTTCTCCTTGGCTTCTTCCCATGTGAACTTGATGTTTGGATCCACAGCATTAATATGTGCAGTAAAAGGCTCCAGATCCTGAATTTTGATTTGGTCCAGTTGTCATCCACATTAACAGTAACAGTAACAATGAGTTTGTCGGTTTGAAAAAGACAGGAGTCTTTTTCAAACCCACAAACAAAAATTGGTTACATTCTGACCAGAACTGAAGAAGCGGCTTGGATGAGCCTCGAAACGTACTCACTCCTACAACGATTTGTCCAGTTGACAGATTTGAACTTTGTCGTTTGCTTTTTATCTCATCCTCACCCACGCTCCGAGCCTGGGAGCTTAAGGGTTCTACAGTATTTTTGCTGTTCCTAGTACTGCATTTTTTTCTGGACTGAGACGTCTGATGTTTTTCCTCTGATCTGCTGTAGCCACTCCTCCATTACCACAAGCACCACTAATGCCTTCACCTTCCAAGCCTTCTCCAGCTCTTCTTTGAGCCTCTGGTATTTCTCTAGTTTCTCATGTTCCTTTTTCCTGATGTTCCCATCACTTGGTACTGCAATGTCCACCATAACGGCTTTGCTCTGTTGTTTATCCACCACCACAATGTCCAGTCGGTTCGCCATCACCATTCTGTCAGTCAGGTGGTGGAAAATCAAAGTTAAAGGCGCAATGGTCTAATGAAATTGAGTGTGTGACCTTTTTTTGGTGGTGACTTTTTTTTTTGGCCGGGCAGTGTAACTGCAGTGTGTAAGATGCTGGCAGAGAAAGAATACAGGGAGCGGCATAAACATGTGACAACATCAAGGTGGGAAACACCTCCAAAGGTAGTTGAGAATGATCGAGCTAAGATTCTGTGGGACTTCCAGATACAGACTGACAGAATGGTGATGGCGAATCAACCAGACATTGTGGTGGTGGATAAACAACAGAGCAAAGCCATTGTGGTGGACATCGCAGTACCAAGTGATGGGAACATCAAGAAATAGGAAAATGAGAAACTAGAGAAATACCAGGGGCTCAAAGAAGAGTTGGGGAAGGCCTGGAAGGTGAAGTTATCGCTGGTGCCCGTGGTCATCGAAGCACTCGGGGCAGTGACCCCCAAAATGGAGGAGTGGCTAAAGCAGATCCCAGGAAAAACATCAGACATCTCAGTCCAGAAAAGTGCAGTACTAGGATCAGAGCAGAACTCTCAAGCTCCCAGGCCTCTGGTGGAGGTCCCGAGCGTTCAAAAAGAGGGCGGATGAGACCACTCGCAGAGGGTAAGGAGGAGATTTTTTTTAAATTTTATATATATATATATATATATATATATATATATATATATATATATATATATATATATATATATATATATATATATATATATATATATATATATATATATATATATAGGGACATTGCATCATGGTATTGTGGCCCCCCTATACATCTGCAGCTCTCATATAGTTTACATATGTGGAGAATCTACAGTCAAAACATCCAGTTGAGATGGATGTCAGTTACCATGTAAAAGTCTACTCTAGTCTCTCTGTATGTTGTTAGCATGTTCAGCATGTGATCATGCCTTACACCTCTGTACTCAACTGGTGGCCAGTCGTGTGAGCAGTTCAGTGGAAGAGGTAGTCGTCTGAAAATCCCAAAGTCTTGGTGAATCTGGGGGAAATGCCACAGTAGTTTTATTTATTGCAGATGCTTTTGATGCAGTGAATAAAGCTCTAATAAAGTCCAGAGGAACACAGAGGGCTTGCATCAAATGGTAGAATGAAACACAGAGAAGGAATCGCAGCCAAGGAAAAGAAATTTAGATTTAGACCAGATGAAGCTTTATCCCACAATCTACAAATTTGCACACCATCTTCAGAGCATTATCTTTATATACTGTGAGTAAACCAATTTTCAGGTAGATAACAATTGTATGATAGACACCACCATTGGTATATATCTGGAATCTTGAATACACTGCCTACTAGGGATGTTGAGATTAACTAGTTTTCAAATAACTATGAATATTTTTGGCCATGGTAGGTTTATCGTAGGCGTTTTTGAAGTTTTAGTATACTGCAAAAACATCTCTTAAGGTACACTGCAGAGCACAACATGAGTCACTCACAGGCTGTGTGTGTGTATGCACATGTGTGTATGCGCACGTCTAAGTGGAGCTTAGCCCGCGTTTTACATTGTCAGTAAACTGAGAATAAGGTTGTGTGTAGTATTAAACACATTTGTGGACACCTGTTATGCCACAACTTTAAAACAGTTGTTATAGTGTTTTTTTAATCATGTGTTGCTTGAGTCGTTCTCTTTTTCTCTCTTGATCGCTCTGCGTGAGGAGGGGGGGGGGGTTGTCACCATGAGCGCACTGAGACACACACACACACGCAGCATGCATACACAGAGAAGAAGACTAAGACACCTATAATAGGCCCTTTAACCCATCTATTTTAGTTATATAGGCTCCTCACAAAGGCCTAGGTTAACAGGAAAGTCGTCACTGTGAGTAGAATCATGAGCCCAAAGCTGTGAGATTGGCAGTAGATCCCTCAGATCTCAGCAGAGCAGCAGCAAACCCCAGGCTCAAGACCTCTCAATTTCTGAAAGTACAAAGGAGTACAGTACAAATACAAGAATAATGGTGGTTCATTTTAACCTATTACAGGTTTGTCCCCTACCATGATGGATGCATACTGTTGTTGTGTCCCTGGGCAAGACACTTATCTATGTGAATGTGAGATTGGTGGTGTTTGGAGAGGTTTAAATATTCAATGATGTGCAATGCAGTGCATTGTCATTTAAAGATTTTGAAATTACTTGTTTATTTTTAGCAGACGGTAATTTTATTTGTTGCAGACTTAATGTATTTATTATAGTTTGTCTATTCCAGGTCAGGTCCAGCTTTCCAAATGACAGAATTATATAATAATCAAAGAAACCACATTTAAATGACAATGTACACATAGTCTAACTTGAAATCCTTGACTTGTTTTTCTTTGAACAGACAGATCTTTCAGTACAAACAAGAAGGACATCTGATTTCTCATGCCTCAGAAAGTGTGTGAAGAAAATATATTATATTATCAACAATTGGAGAGCAGACACATCCTTGTAATGTTATTGATATTGTAGGTCAGCTTGTGTGAATGTATGGCCTGTTCTTGGTAGCATGTGACACAGTGTGGAGCTAAATTAAACCGGATCACAGCCACGGGTCAGGTTCAAATAAAGCTTTCTTCAAATGATTATTGATCCCTGAGGGGCAGAGGCACAAGACATGCTGCTCCTCTGTGTGTACCGCAGATCTGCAAACGTTTAGTTAATGACTTTGGAACTCATTCAATACTGCCATTGACAACAGGGAGACTCACAGCAACTGTAGTCGAGATGCAAAAGTCAAATTTAGAAAAATATGAACGGCTGAAGAAAATCTGAACAAAAAATACAAAAAGAATGCAATTATTATTCTTAACAGGTCAAATATGTTGACGCTTTTGTATACTCGTTTTCTGGGTAAATACGTTTACTTAGCCCCCACATGCCACAAAATAGGGCTGCAGTGAAATTTGAATGGACACAATTAGCAAATCAAAGGCTACAATTTATGAAGTATCATAATATCCTCCACAAACAAAACATCCTGTCATATACTGCAGAAAAATCCTGTCTTATACTGTAGAAAAACTCTGTAGTTTGTATATGTACAAGCATATTCTTATGTTTAAAATGTCAACTTTGAACAAAATCCTAAGTCCTAACTCTCACAATCATAAAGCTCATCAAAAAAATGCAATTACATATTTGTTCCAAATTGTTCAGCTCTACCACAAAACACAAAATTCTGAAAATATTTTTTGTTTTATTAAAGTTTTATTAAAGGGATTTCAACAAAATGGGATTCACAGTTTACTGATAATTGAAAATAGCTTACACAAAGTTCATAACAACGTTGAAATCTTTACATTTTTGATGTATTTGTTTGTTTTCTTAATTTAGGCTGGCAGCTTCAGCTGACAAAATAATGAACATTTATATACACAGTGGTATGTCTGTAATTTCAATTATTGGAAAAACATACATATTATTACATTATAATAACGATGCAAGTAACCATGCAATCCCTCAATACTGTTTCACCATTAAAGGCGCTGTACCTGATTTTTACAGTCTTAAAAATGTAAAAAAACAAACAAACAAAAAAACAGAGTTGGTTCATTTTAAATAGTTTGCAGTGGTTCAAATTAATCCTCACTAACTTTAAGAAACCTAATTCAAAGCATCCTAATTCAGCGTGATGAGTCTACAAGTGCTTTTTACTTCTCAACTCTCAGAGAACACAGTTTTGCTGTAATGGTAAATCCAATGACAACTAGCATGTTAACATGCACTTCCTGATTATCAGGATGCTTTCTAATTAGATGCAGACAGCATGAGCAAACTTATTTTGACCTCAAGTGCTGCTTATACAATATATCTGTACTGGAGCAAGACCAATTTTGCATGAGGAAAAAAAAATCACATATAGGGCCTTTAAAATATTCATCAAGAATTATAATTATTACTCTTATATTTTTCTTATATTTCTTGATGTTGTCGCACCACCACGTCCATATTGATCCAAGTACTATGTGACAGTAAAGTTTTTTTGTTTTGCACCCATGGAAATGGCTCATGTGTCAATATATCATTGATGTATACCATAGGAGTGGACTAAATGAGTGTGACGTCACCCATAGCATTCGGCTCCAGTTAAATGAAGCACATCAAGGCTACAGGGCAAATTTCGAGCCAAGCTCCATGGTTGGAATTCTGACCACAAGTACATAGGAACCAAAGAGCCAATCTGGAGCAAAGCTGTGAAAGGTAACGCCCCTTCCTACCCGCACCGCTGGTTTAACAGGGGCGGGTGCTTAGCAACACTGTCAGTCAAACATGTTGCTAACACTAGCAGGAGCAAACTCAGGGAAAGGAGGCAGCTAACTGGTCCCTTATTAATGTTCATATCTAGACTTACGGACACAATAGCGAAATAAAAATATGAGGACCACTTAGAGCGGGTCAATATGAGCGTTTTAAGACCAAAATGATGAGCCTGACAGCAGCATTTACGGAGAGAGGGGCAAAAGTTTTCTAATGTAAAGTGAATTGGAGCCAGGGTCAATGGATATATATGAATATTTGGAACATGGCAGCTAGCAGGTTAGCTAAGTCCATTTCTATATACGGTCTATGGGCAAGACAAAGTTTGCTCAAATACATGGGAAAACATTGGGTACAGGGCCTTTAATAAAAGGCTTAAAACTTTTAATCAAGAATAACATATCTATTACTTTTATGTTGTCGCATCACACTTCCAGATCAGTCCAAATAATATGTCAGCAAGTTCCTCTGTTTTACTCTCATGGGAGCAGCCCACACATTCAATAGTAAAGGGCAGAGGGCACATTTAGGAATTGGGAATTGTGAACAGTCACCTGAGCCCGGCCGCCAGTCTCTCCATGGCAGCCTTCCTCTCCTCGGCCTTCTGCTGCGAACGCCTCAGCACACTCCTCAGCTCCTGCAGATGGTCCAGAGTGCCCACAAGCTCACCCTTCACGGTCTTCATCTGACTCTCCAACATCTGTGTGTGGTGAAGAGAGCTCCTCCTGTATCTGCGGCTGGAGCGCACCCTTTCCTCCAGATCTTCTACAGGGCACAGACATAGAATCAAACTGAGGGCTTATACTGCTAAAACAAAACTAGACCGGTCAAGATAACACATTCTGAAGTATGCTATATAGCTGAAGCAAGATGATTAACAGTAATATTGAATTATGGCACTGACATGATAACCTTTAAAGCAGGATATTGTTAATGAACATGAGCTGCAATAAATAAATAAAACAGTTAAAGCTATCATTTGTTAGACTGGCCAGTCTGGCCACTGGTGGACACTGCCATAAATGGATCTGAAGGGAGGGGCTAACTACACTGAAACTGGAAACAGCTGTTGTTTACAATTTCTGTTTGTAGGCTATGTCTATAGAGCTACACTAAGTATGTAGCTCTGTAGACATAGAGCTACATACTGTGCCTGAATCATAATGAGCATAGTCATACAGCTCACAATGGGTACAATGGCTAGCACTATTGTTTTCTTTGTTTTCTTTGTTTGCTTTGGGTCTGAGGATGGAGTTATAAATGTGTGAGAGATTATGTCTAAGGCCCCCATTCCTGTTTAAGGAAGAATTGTCTTTCCTAACAAGCAAACTATTTTAATATGCTTCATACACATCCATCATGATTTTGTGGGGCTTATTTACATGTAAAGACATGTCTTTATTGAGGTTTTAACAAACATTTTTTAGGACAATAAATGTTTGTTAAAACCCAAGAACGATTTGGAGATTTATATAAACTCAAGGTATAATAATTATCGTGAAAAAATATTGATAGAGCTTATCGACTATCAGTTTCTCTGGATCTAAACATTCGGTATTAGCATCGACCATAAAAAAAACCCACATTGGTCTAGCTCTCAGTATTACGAGTGTAATACTGACCCATGTTCTCCTCGATGTCTTTGCTCTCTGCTCCACCCTCACTCTTCTTCTCCAAAAGGCTCTTAGTTTGTTGGAGCATCTTCTCCATCTTGGCCAGCTCCGCAGCCTTAGTGTCACTGTCTCGGCGTATCTTCAGTAGCTCCTGCTCCCTTTGCGTCAGGTCGCTGTTATATTTGCTCATGATGGATCCAGATTAAACAGAACAATGGTCTGACTGAACCACAAATTACAGTTCAAAAACAGCCGTCAGCCAAACCTCAGCAGGTGTGAAGTCTCAGGAATCTTCGGTAAATCAAAAGTATTTAGCTATCATCTATAGGCAGTGATCCTGATAGTTCTCTCTCTGTTATCCAAATGACACTGGCTGCTGCTGGCATTTGCCTTTTATAATCCTGTGTCTGAGAGCGATTTGAAAACAACTCTTCCTCAGAAAACACCATTGCAAATGTGCAGTCATAAGACTCTCCACAAAGCCACGAGCCAAAGGAACATTTTCAACTTACACAGTATGCCCAAAGATCATACATTCTGAAACAGGCCTGGAAATTATGTTGTGAATTACAACATATCTGCAACAATTTACTCAGAAAAAGATAATTGGTCATGTATTCCTTATAATGCTCGACAAAACAATGATCAGTATTTAGTCTTCAAAGGAAACATTAATTTTACACACGCATGCAGTCATACTGTCAGACATGTGCAAGCAGGCTAGGAGTTTGGAAGATAAGCTGCTAGATATTTTAGGGTACAATCATTTATATTTTTGACTGGAAAGTTAATGTGGCATTTCATTTCAGGGCGTTTCATTTGAGGCATATGTAAGTGATTTACATTTTTGTTTGTTCCCTATAGTAATGCCTTAATAAGATTGTAATAGGCTACTTTAATGGAACTATTTTGGGGGCGTTATAATACAGTTGTGATAAGGTCATGCATAGGCCTATGTAAACTGAAAATTAATCAAATGGCTTGCTGAGGAGCTATTCCTCTTTTGGTGAGCTTTCTTGCACTCATAACCTTCTAACTTCACTTCCCTCAAAACTAGTGTTACACAAGGTTGGAACAGGTCTGAACTACAATGTGTGACTTTTGTGAGTTAATAAAAAGGTAATTTGTCACTTAGAAGGCCAAATTTATGACGGAGTATAAGGGTCACTTAAATTAAAAAAAAAAATAAGCGGGCGCTACGACTTTTTTTCTCATAATATTATGACTGTGCGTGAATGAGTGACCAGTGCGTTGTGTGTTATGGAGAATTTGGAGCATTTTGTTCAGATAAACTTTCAACTGGGTTTTATGCACGATGAAATACTGTGTCTTTTAGCCCACCACACTATCATCACTATAAGTGCTTAGAAGGGACACTGCAAGCATTTGAGTTTGTTTAGTCGGAGGAACCAGACAGATTTAGAAGAAATTGCTATATCTGAACAAAATGCTCCAAATTCTTCATAACACACCGGTCACTCATTCACGCACAGCAGCCTATATTCTCATAAAAATACGACTTTATTCTCGTAATATTACGACTTTTTTCTCGTAATTACACAAACAAATTACACTTATCTTTACACAATTATTTAATTTGGTTTAATATAGCCTGAATACTTATGTATAACATATTTTTACTCTGTGCTCTTCCATAATAGCACATGTGGCCTCTTTTCAAAAATTTGCCCTGTGCGGTTGCCTGAACATATGCTTAAAAACAAAGGGCATATTGTCCGTGTGATAAAATAAATGAACAAAAGCAGTATTGTCCATATGATAAAATAAACAAATAGTGAATCCCAGCTTTCTGTTAACTTTCTGTTAACAAATACATCTTTTTTCTTGTTGTCATGTCTTGATCATGGATGGTCCTCATGTCTGCTGCTGAGAGGCACGTATGTTCCATTGACAGTATATTTGGGGGGGGATCTTGAAGTGTGTCTTGCAGTAGTTAACAGTTGCCACACGATGGAGACAAACTTTCAATATAGTGAAGGCAGAATGGGCTGTGGTCATAGATAGACTGTATGTGGGACTACACACCACATTCTGAAAGAAAGGCAATTAAAGTAATTGTAATTCTCTGCTCGCCGCCTGCCCCAAAAGTACTATAAGGAGCCTCCAGTTGGTCCAAAATGCAGCGGCCAGAGTCCTAACAGGAACTAAAAGAAGAGACCACATCAGTCCTGTACTAAAATTTCTGCACTGGCTTCCTGTCGAGTTTAGAATCAAATTCAAAGTCCTCCTCCTGACATACAAAGCCCTAAACGGTATGGCCCCATCCTATCTGCAAGATGCTATTGTCCCGTACCAGCCAAACAGAGCACTCCGCTCTCAGAATGCAGGACTATTAGTTGTTCCTAGAGTGTCCAAAAGTACAGTGGGAGGGAGAGCATTCAGTTACCAAGCTCCTGTGATATGGAATCAACTCCCTGCTGATGTTAAACAGGCCCCCACAGTCTCTGTATTTAAGACCAGGCTTAAAACCTTCCTCTTCGGTATAGCTTATGACCAGGTTACTTAGTGAGGGAGTTAGGGAGTGACATTAAAACCCGTGATAAGATAGGCTGCAGTAGGAGATAACAAGCTGGGGGAAGTATGGCACTATCCTCTGCTTCCTCCTATTTTCTCATCAACAATGCTATTCACATGTTGTCCCCTGTCCCACTCCCCCTGTGGAGTGTAACTCTTTCAGATGCCCCGATGACAGCTGGACCCTCTCCTCCTCCCCGCCTGGCCCTCCTCCACCCGCCTCCCTCTCCTCCTCGCCTGGCTCTCCTCCTCCTCGCCCGGCTCTCCTTCCCCTCGCCTAGTCTTGCTCCTCCTCGCCTGGCCCTTCTCCGCCCCCTCCCTCCTCCTTGTCTGGCCGATTTTTCTTGTTTTGTCTGTTTTTCCTGTTTAGGCAGCGCGGTGGCTGAGTGGCATCACTCATGCCTCACAGCAAGAGGGTTTGGTTCGATCCTTGGGTCGCCCAGGCCTTTCTGTGTGGAGTTTTGCATGTTTCTCCCCGTGTCTGGATGGGTTTCCTCCGGGTACTCCGGTTTCCCCCATCAACCAAAACATGAACGCCCTCCAAGACAACTGTTGTTGTGATTTTGGGCGTTACAAAAATAAATGAATTGAATTGAATTGAATTAAAGTAGGTCAAAGTTTGTAAATTTAATATACTCTGGGACTCTAAATATTTGATGTAGCTATAAAAGGTTTTGCGGAGCTCAAGGCTGGGAACAATATTACCTAACTTGTTACCACTACTACCTCCAGAGGGAGACAAATAATTGAATATTCTACGGCAGGGGTGTCCAAACTTTTTTCACGGAGGGCAGCATATTGAAATATATTTTAACCACAGATTGGTGTCAAGACAGTGAATCATTCAGATGGGTGCATTTTACACAGTTTCAGCAGAGTCCCCATGATTTAATAAGGGTTGGAACAGTAATTTTAAGTTTAAGTTTTTTAAGTTTAAGTATCACTGTGAAATGTGATACTATTGTGGTAATAGTGGTAGATCTACGTACATTATAGTAAATAAATAAATAAATAAATAAATAAATAAATCTGCCTATGTTCAGTTGGGCCAGTTCAGCAAGGGGAGGGCCAGCAAAAATTGCTCTGAGGGCCGCATTTGGCCCCCGGGCCATAGTTTGGCCACCCCTATTCTAGGGATTAGGATAAAGACTTGTAAACTACTAGTGTATTCTGATACTCTCAAACTAATTCTAAAAAACAAAACAAAAAACAATACAATATAATATAATAAATAAACTTAAGCAATATAGTTTTACATGAGTGCATGATTGCAATTTAATTAGGCTTCTTTTACTGCACCAAATGTAATATATAATACCAAATTATACAACCTTACACACTGTGGGCTGTATGTCCTGGTGCTAAATGCATTACTCTGGAAACATTATTGAGTTTTCTCATTTTAAATAGAGGATCATCAGTAGGCGAAGGGGTCATTGCTGTTTTGATTGATGTTGTTGGTTGAAATGCAATTCTATAGTTAATTATAAAATTTAATTTAAATGGTGGAATTATGGATTAGCACTGAAATAAATCAATAAACATTTTCATTCTCCATCCATAAAAAGTGTGTCTTGTTGTTTGCAGTCTCAGAATTAGTCACTGTTGATGATACATTGTCATAGGTGCCAAAAACATATGCAAATTAACATGGGATAGAAATTTGACCAAGCATGAAAAGGACCAAAAATAATAATATATACCATATAAATCTTATCACTATGTCATCCATATACTTATACCCTTATATCCTTATATGTATTTAGCTTTTAATGGTAGCTATATATGCACTAACTACCCTTATATCTGATGACCAGTGTTAAATGCAGACAACATTTCTACATTATAGGACTTTTAAAGATGAACTATGCAACCTTTCTGGTGTAGGATATACCAGTTTGCCTCCATGAAGATTGTATTGCTTAGAATGTTCTACAGTATAGTATTAAACTATCTACATCACTGGGCCAAGAATTAATGTTTTTCAGGATTTCAGTATTTTTAACAAAAAAAAAATAATAAAAAAATACCAGTAACTGCCTGAATGCAAAATAGAAAAGTTCTTCAATTGCACAGAGTGGAAAATTCCAAGCAAATCAATAACCTCTCCATGGAAACAAGTACATGACAGACATGTACCAGAAAAATGACATAGTGCACCTTTAACACACCTCCATTATTAGGCTGATATTTTGTATTCACATTGTCATTCTCACTGTTGTGTTGTGTTGTTACTGTGGTCATTTTAAATGTTAAATGTGGCAAATATAAATGATACAAATATAATTTATAAGCTTACTGAATATAGTTTATTTTTCAGTTCTATAGTGAATACAGTTAGTTTCCTGTTTTCAAATATCCACACAGGAAAATCCACAACGATGAACCTGTTAGGGTTCACAGCACAAAATGTACAAATAAACAAGTCACATTCCCGCCCTGTCTCTAATAAACACTATGGAATATTGGCCTCTCACAAAACTGTAGTTAAATAAAAATAAATGCTATCATGTCCTTTTAGCTATATCGTTTCCCTGTCTGAGCGCTCTTCGGTGATACGTCTCGCTCTCGCCACATCTAAAGGCTGCTGCTTGTTTGCTCTCATATGGAAATAGATATTTTATCGGCCCACTCACAGAGCTTCAAGGTAATGTGTCTTACATAATCACAGGAAATGCCTTATCTGCAGCCAGGTTCTTGACTAATGATGCTCCAGCACTTTTGATGCTCATGGATACAGTTAATTTATATATTTCTCATCTTGCTGTTATATTGAATGATGTTTTATTTGACTGACCTTGTTAAATGCAATGGCTGTTATCTATAAATGACAACCACTATGAACTATGAGGCTAAAGGTGCACTATACACGCCCCGTCCCCTGCTTGTCTCCATGGAGATTGTCTGGCAAGTTCAAGAGTACGACATTCAACGTTTTGCAGTTATTCAGTTTGTTGAATAACTGTTGCTATAAATAATTGGTTGCTATAAATACAATCCAATTCTAATGAAGTTGGGACGCTGTGTAAAACTTAAAAAAATACAGAATACAATGATTTGCAAATCCTTTTCAGCCTATATTGAACTGAATAAACTACAAAGACATGATATTTAATGTTCAAACTGATAACGTTTATCGTATAACGGCTTTGACTGGCCGCGAAAGGTTGCTTGGACTTAAGAAAATAAAACCTACTTTCAAAATTTTGCATAATGTGAACACTAAAACAGCTGCGCTTTTACTTTGAAACCTGTTTACAGTGTGCATGCGTCGTTTACGTACAGGTGCTCTGCACAAGTGCATGTAATTAGCAACAAGTCATTGTAATGGTAACTCTTCAAAATGTTTGCACATCCCAAAAAAAGAAAGGTGGACACTGAAGGCCGTGGTTTTAAGAAAATATGGACTACTAAATATTTATTTACTGAAGTCAGGGGTACACCCGTGTGTTTAGTTTGTGGAGAGCAGGTCGCCGTGTTTAAGGAGTACAACGTGAGTCGGCATTACGAGGCGAAGCATGCGGACAAATACAGACATTTGACTGAGGCTGCAAGAGCATGGATATCCGAAGATTTGCTAGCGAAGCTAAGAAAACAACAAGGCTATTTTACCAAGCTACACGCAGCCCGGAATGCAGCAACCAAGACCAGCTTTGTAATATCCCACAAAATCGCTAAAAACTGTAAACCATTTTCAGAGGGGGAGTTTGTCAAAGAGTGCTTGGTGGACTCTGCAGTGCTAATATGTCCGGAGAAAAAAGAAGCATTTGAGAAAGTCCCGCTGTCCAGGCGAACGGTGACCAGAAGGGTGGAGGACATCGCGGGGCATCTCCAACTTCAGCTAAAAAGTGGAGTAGGAAGTTTTGACTTTTTCTCCTTGGCTTTGGATGAGAGTTGTGATGTCCGCGACACGGCACAGTTACTCGTGTTTCTCCTGGGAATAACGCAGGATTTCAAGATTATGGAGGAGCTTGCAAGAGTGAGATCAATGAAAGGAACAACCACGGGGAGTGATTTGTTCAACGAAGTAAACGCATGCATGGACAAACTTGAACTGAAATGGGACAGACTGGTAGGAGTCACTACTGATGGTTGTCCAAATCTGACAGGGAAAAATGTTGGACTTTTGAAACGGATCCAAGATAAAGTGACTGAACTTGACGCAGAGCATAAATTGGTATCTATTCATTGTATTATTCATCAACATGCCTTGTGCAAGTCAGTGTTAAAACTTAACAATGTTGTTGATGTCGTAACTAAGACAGTTAACTTTATTAGAGCACGAGCATTGAATCACAGGCAGTTTGTTGCACTTTTAGAAGAGCATGATAACGAACATGGTGACATTAGGTACCATACAGCTGTCAGATGGCTCAGCCTGGGCAAAGTGTTAAAAAGATTTTGGGACCTAAAAACAGAGATTCAAGAGTTTTGTGAGATTAAAGACAAAAATATCCCTGAGCTCTTAGATGTAGACTGGATTGCAGATTTAGCATTTGCTGTTGATGTGACAGCTCTGATGAATGAACTGAACACTAAACTGCAAGGCAAGGGCCTTTTTGTTCATGAAATGCATAACTTGGTCAAGGCTTTCATGAGAAAGTTGCAGTTTCTTTCAAATGAACTAGAGAACAAAATTCTCACTCTCATGCAAACCCTGAAAGAAGTCAAACCATCAGCAGTCACCTGTGCAGGTACTCATCTATGTTAGGAGACCTGTACAGTGAGTTTTCAAGACGATTTGAAGATTTACATTTACACAAGATTGACATTATAAAAACATTGAGGATGAAATGCACCTGATTTCCTCTCCCTTTGCATGCAATGTGGATAATGCACCCATTGATGTTCAGCTGGAGCTCATAGACTTGCAGTCAGATACAGTACTGGCAGAGCACTTTAAGTCAGCATCACTGCTGGAGTTCTATTCATCTCTTAAGGAGGAGAATTTTCCAAACATGAGAAAACATGCTCAAAAGATGTTGGTTCTTTTTGGATCTACCTATACATGTGAACAAACAGATCCTCTCTTACTGATGATCATCTGTCAGATGTGCTTCACATCTCCACCTCAAACATTCAACCTGACTTTGATGCACTTGTTAAAGGTCAACAGAGGCTAGATTTCTCTCACTGAACAAGAATAAAACACTGAAACATGTTTACTTTGATATTTTTCTGCACTGTTTGGCAGTTGGACAAAAATGTTGTGAGTTATGTTACATTATTATTGGCAAACAAAGACACTGTATCTTAATAGAAAGTTAAGAAAGTTAAAAACAGAAAGCATTGTGGTGTTAATGTGACTGAAAAAGAGTTACAAATGTTGCGCACTTACCATTGTTTTGCATAATTTTACTGAATAAATTCATTTTTTTGTAAAACAACCTCACTTTCTCATTATCTAACAATAACATATACTCTGACCAGCTTCTGTAAACAATGCCATTTACTTATTTCAACGTAGAAGTAAAATTAATATCCAGGGTAGATTTCAAACTTTTGGCCCGGCCCTCCACAATATTTTCTGCTTCTCATTTGGCCCCTGGGGGAAAATAATTGCCCACCCCTTGTGTAAAGGATATTACCACATGGGCTCAGGAACACTTCAGGAAGTCATTGACAGTTAACACAGTTCATCGCTACATCTCCAAGTGCAAGAACTGTACCATGTAAAGTGAAAGCCAAATATCAACAACACCCAGAAACACCGCTGGCTTTTCTGGGCCCGAGCTCACCTGAGATGGACTAATGGGCTCGACACACAGGGAGCGACGTCGCTCGCTCTCCATTTATTTCCAATGGTCTCTGCGCTATCTCTCATCTCCGCGACAAGCGAAAGTCGTGCACGTGAAAACCTCGCGCTCGTGCATGTCGACGTGCACACGCGGGACTGCGACGCGATTAATAAAAGTTGAAAAATGTTTGAAGTATTATTGTATTAGGAAGGATGGAGACTGAAGTGTGAAGAACCGGGTACATGTCCAGAGCATAGGTGGTGTTACATATATCACTCCGCGTAGCGCACTATATTCTTCGTATACAAGATATTACAACATCCCCTCTGTTTAGTTAACCCTCACATTCAACAAAAAAACAATCACATAAAGTGGCTATGCATTTTTTCAGATATCTTGACCAAAATATAATCAACATTTTGTGCTATATTCTTTAAAGAACAATATTAAACATAGCATTCTGATTTTAACAATATAACTTTTTTTCTTTAGCTTGTATGTAGGCATAACAATCAAAATAGTTAATTTTTTTTGTTTTTTTTTTTTTTTAAAACATAGTCTTGTACTGGGTTGGCTTGTTTATAACTCTGCCGGATCTAGTGTGTACTTGTTGTACAAGGTTTTGTTTTTCACAGTTCTTGTCTGTTTCACGTGGTGTTTCATGGATTACTTCTGCAGAGTCATTGTGACCTTCGTGAGTTTCAGCTTGTTGTAGTGGCTCTGCAAACTGAATCCTCCTTGTGTTGCTCTGTATAGTTGGTTTGAAAAGTTCTCTTAGGTGGCTCCTGCAGCGTCTGATTTGGTTCCCGTTTGGTGTTTGAACAATGTAACACCTTGGCTCACTGCTCTTTTCCACAACGGTTGCTGGGTGCCACGTTCCCCTTTCTTTGTTCAATACAGTCACATGTTGTCCTGGGTGAAGAGGTGGTAATTCCTTATGACTGTTTCTGTCATGATGTTCCCTCATGTCTGCTGTTCGTTGTTCTAGTTGCAATCTGTGCTCTTCTCTGCCAGGGTCTGTTCGACTTGGTAGAAGGGTGGTGATGGGTCTGCCAAAAATCAGCTCTGCAGGTGATGGAAGTTTACTGTCAATCGGTGTTGCTCTGATCTGTAGTAATGCCATTTGTATACTTCCACCATTCTTCAGTGTCTTTTTAACAATTGATTTGATGTGTCTTTCAATGAATCCATTGCTTTTTGGGTAATGGGGAGAGCTTGTGATGTGTTCAATACCCCATTCCGCTGTGAACTTTTTGAAAGCTTCTCCTGTATACTGTGTTCCATTGTCCGTCAATATTTCATCAGGACGTCCAAATAGTGACATATACATTTGCATCTTTTGTGCTACTGCATGACTTGACGCTGTGTGTAGCTCATCCACTACAGGGAACTTGGAATATCTGTCCACAGTCAATAAATATTGACGACCATTCACTTCAAATAGATCTGAAGCTAGTGACTGCCACGGCTTGGTTGGTACCTTATGTGGGTGGAGAGGTTGTTTTGGGTTTGCATCCTGGTGCTCTATACATATCGCACAGGATCTGCATATCCTCTCAATGTCATCATTCATTTTTGTCCAGTATACACTTTCTCTTGCAAGACGACGTGTTTTCTCGATTCCTTGATGACTTGAATGTAGTTGTTTTAATATACTCTCTGTCATCGAATCAGGAATAAGCACTTGTCTGCCTTTGAATATGACTCATGCCTCTATAGCAAGTTCGTCCCTGAATGACCAATAGGGACGTAGATTTTTTGGGAGATCAGATATTTTTTCTGGCCATCCTTGATGAATCACTTCCTTCAGTGCATTTAGTTCGAGATCTTTGGTTGTTTCTCCACGGAGAGTGTTCTGTTTTTTGGGAGAAAAGTTGATAAGTGCTATAGTGTGCATTTCAGGGTCTTCTGTTTCAAGAACTGTTCCATCAATACGCTCGTCCAGTTCTATTTTGCTATTGTTCTCAGGATTTGGTAATCGGCTAAGGGTGTCAGCCAGGATCACCTGTGGTCCAGGCCTATACATGATCTCGAAATTGTAACCTTGCACTTGCACTAGCATTCGTTGTAACCTTGGTGGACCATGTAGTGGTTTTCGACATATGGTTACAAGTGGCTTGTGATCTGTAATCACTATGAATGCTTTGCCGTACAGATACGTGTGATACCGTTGTATACCATAGACAATAGCTAGCATTTCTCGCTTAATGTTGCTATATCTAGACTGCGTATCTGTGAGTGTTTTGGATCCAAAGGCTATAGGTTGGCTGTTTTGCACGAGTGCCACCCTAAACCTTTCTGTGATGCATCTACTTCGAGTGTTAGAGTCGTCTTAGGATCATAGTATTTCAAATAGGCATCTTCAGTGATTATTGCTTTTAGGTCATCGAAACATTTTTGGTAGTTTGAGTCCCATGACCATGGTACGTCATTTTTTAGTAAGCCTCTTAAGGTGTGTGCTTTGCCTGCAAACTTTGGTATATAGGGAGACAGATAAGATAACATCCCAATGAATCTGTGTAGTTCGTCTTTGTTTTGGGGTGTTGTCATTTTTTGAATGTCTCAGATTTTAGTCGGATCTGGTCGGATGCCATTGGCTGTGTACTGGTTACCAAAAAATGAGATTTGGTTTTGCTTGATATTGCATTTATCACTGTTGAACACCAAACCTGTGTTTGCAGCACATTCCATCAGGCTGATTAGGTTCCTGTCGTGTTCCTCCCCATTTTCCCCACAAACTGCAATGTCATCAGCAATGCTCACTACTCCCTGTTGTCCCTCCAGGATCTGATCCACCTTGGCCTGAAAGATATCTTGAGACACACTTAGTCCAAATGGTAAACGTTTCCAGCAATATCTGCCAAATGGAGTGTGAAATGTTGCGAACAGTTGTGAATCTTCATCCAAATGTATGGACCAATATCCTGCCTTTGCATCTAATTTGCTGAATATTTTCGCTTTTGCAAATTTGGGGTTGAGCTCCTCAACAGTAGGAATCTTGCGTGGACATCTCTTTAAACTGTTGTTTAGTTTTTGAGGGTCGAGACATATTCGTATGCTTCCATCTTTTTTAGTACTGTATGCTAGGCTGGAGCACCAATCTGTGTGCACTTCTACTTTGCGTATCACATCCTGCTCCACAAGACTATTCGACTCTTTTTTGAGCTTGTCTTTTATGTGAATACTGCATTTGCATGGTGGGTCTTAAAATGGTTCAGCACCCTCTTTTAGCAGTAGTTCTGCAGTACCATTGAAGTTTCCGAGTTTGTCAAACTGGTCTGGAAATGATTTTTTTTAGATCTTCTACAGTGTTAATGCAGTTTGGTGTATATACTTTGTTTTGTATTGTTTTAGTCTCTGTGTGCGCTGTTTTGCTGGCATTAGTCACAGAGTCCACATTCACCGTGACAAGTTTAAGCGCTTCACATGTAGGTAAGCCAACTATTGCCGGACCTGGTACATCCACAACATAGAACATGGCATTAACCCACTTGGAATCTTTCCACTGACATGGAATGTCTATTTTCCCATAGCAGTGAATCCTGTGTCCACTGTACGCTGACAGTTTTGCATGGCTCTTTTGCAATCTGTTCATAGCCTGAGGATTTCTGCCGTACATATGTCTGTATGTACGCAGTGGGAGGGTGTTTCCTGATGCACCTGTGTCGATCTTTAGTTGCAGTGTATATTTCTGGTCTGGTAGGTCAGGTGGTTTTACATTTAATACTGTATATGCTTCGTCTCTTGGTGCTTTAGTATAAATATTGTGCATGCATTTTTTGCTAACTGTGACACAGTGGAACTGTCTTTGATACATATCATCCTCACTTGAGTCTGTAGTTTGTATGGCATACATTTTATTTGTCTTTTTGTGGTCATTCTTGTATGACTGTGATTTATTTCTTTGTTGCTGCTTGGAGTGCTCTTTATGCTTTAGTTGCTTTGTTTTTCTACAGCATTTAGCCCAGTGTCCTTTGATGCCACATAAATGACACACATCATTGAAAGCAGGACATTGTCGTGGTTTATGGTCTGATCCACATTTTTGAGAATCAGACCTTTAATAATCAGCATCCACTTTTTCTTTTTGCGCAGTTTTGCTTACCTCCAATCGGTGCAGTTGGAGATCTCCTGCTGTTAGAGCTTCATGTTTTCGTCCTTCAGTCAACACTTCAGCAAGGGAACAACCTTGTGGTTTACTGTAAAGCTCATTTCTGAATGCTTCGTGTGATGTACAGGCTATAATAAGCTCAATGAGACATTCATGGAGTTCCTCTTCTGTGAACTGACATTTTAGTGCAAGAGTTCTCGCTCTGGTAACAAAATCATCAATACTTTCATCTGGTTTTTGTCTATATTGCATGAGATGAAGTCTGTGAATCCTGAAGTTAACATCCAGCTTTAACTGACCTTCGAAAAATGTCCACAGTTTTGACGGCACTTTTTTTCATCTGCTGTTAGCCCGCTAGCATTTAGCCTCTTTAGCCTCTCATCTCCGATACCTCGGCATATTTTCCTCGCCTGCTTTGCTTCGTCTGTTATTTCCTCATCCTCTAAGTACAGACACATTTTCTGCTTGAATAACGAGATCGCCTCACCCAGATCCGGGTCGGACGAGTTCATGGTAGGTAAATGTGATGCCATCTCGTATCGGCAGTTAGCTTTAGCGTGCAGCGTGCAGTTAGCAACAGCAATTATCCTCGGACAAACCAAACGCTTCAATATACGCCGTGGGAGAGGAGTCGGGCCTTTTTTTCTTCATTCCTCAACTTTCCACAGCCACCATGAAGTATTATTGTATTAGGAAGGATGGAGACTGAAGTGTGAAGAACCGGGTAACTTTAATACATGTCCAGAGCATAGGTGGTGTTACATATATCACTCCGCGTAGTGCACTATATTCTTCGTATACAAGACATATTACAACAATGTTCTACTTTTATCGCTGTCGCCTGCACAACAGCCAATCAGCGAGAGTTTGATTGACGAGCCAAAAACATCATGGAGGAGAAAAACATCATGGAGGAGAAAATCATGTGTTGGATTTCCCAATTCTTTTTGATATATCTCAAAAAGACTACAGAGATATATCAAAAAAGCAACAGCCTGGAAACTTGTTGGTGCCAGTGTGAATATGAGTGGTAAATTAACCAAATAATAAATTAATCCAGATAACTTTATGGAGGCTAGTAACCAAATGTATTAAAGACTGATTAAATATTTAAAAATATATTTATTTAAGGTTTTTACATTAAACAAAATGACCATATGGGGGAAAAACATAACATAAAGGCATGGTTTTTTTTTCATAACCAAACGTACGTGTTTCATTTTAGTGTCTTTTTCCCCGATTTATCGCTATTGCAACCTCAAAATTCCCTCCAAATAAACAGCCAATCAGATGTGTAGGAGGCTCGCAATCCTCTCTGGAACAGAGCGTGGCGTGACAAGCTGCCGCTAGTCGCTGCCCGTGTGTTCGATTTTAAAGCCCATGCGATGAGTGTCACTGCACGCTGTCGTTAGTCGCTCCCCATGTGTCGAGCCCATAACGCTGTACGTGAAAAGTGTGCTGTGGTCTGACGAGTCTACATTTCAAACAGTTTTTAGAAATCATGGACAAAGTTCAAAAGCCAGCATCTGTGATGGTATGGGGGTGTGTTAGTGCCCATGGGTAAATTGCACATCTGTGAAGGCTCCATTAATGCTAAAAGGTACATGCAGGTTTTGGAGCAACATATGCTGCCATCCAAGCAACGTCTTTTTCAGGGACGTCCCTGCTTATTTCAGCAAGACAATGCCAAGCCACATTCTGCACATGTTACAACAGCATGGCTTCGTTGTAAAAGAGTGTAGGTAGTAGACTGTCCTGCCTGCAGTCCAGACCTGTCTCCTATTGAAAATGTGTGGTGCATTATGAAGCGCAAAATACGACAATGGAGACCCCGGACTGCTGAGCAACTGAAGTTGTACATTCAGCAAGAATGGGAAAGGATTCCTCCTGCAAAGTTTCAACAATTAGTGTCCTCAGTTCCCAAACGCTTATTGATTTTTGTTAAAAAGGAAAGGTGATGTAACACAGTGGTAAACATGCCCCTGTCCCAGCTTTATTGGAACGTGTTGCAGACATTCAATTGAAACTGAGTGAATATTTGCATAAAAACAATAAAGTTTTCAGTTTGAACATTAAATATCATGTCTTTGTAGTTTATTCAGTTCAATATAGGTTGAAAAGGATTTGCAAATCATTGTATTCTGTATTTTTTTTAAAGTTTTACACAGTGTCCCAACTTCATTGGAATTGGGGTTGTACATGTGGCCTACATATTAAAAAAAATATTCTCAATGTGACCGGATTTGCATCCACAGATCTGACCTGTAGCTTGATCAGGTGGCATCACCTGCTTGCCTCCATAGAATTCATATGGTTAGTCCCATACTATGGAATATTCTACGGAAAGCAATAGCATCTCCATGGAGACACGTAGGTGGTCGACCCTCAACCAGAAAAGTTACACAGTGCCCCTTTAAGAACTGATGAACTATTAGGCATTAAACTATTATAAACTATAATAGTCTAATGCATTAATTGTGCACAAAAATAAAACCATTACAGAACACTATAAGGCTGGTCTTAGGGCACTTGTTGTTAAGCCTATTGTAAAACAAACTGGAAACAACTTAACATGAACATCTCCATCTCATAAACAGTGCTGGGCATTAACTAGTTACAAAGTAAGACATTAATGGACAATTATTTGCCCTAGAACGTATCTTTCAGGTAGCCCGGTAACACATAATACAAATCTTGTTTTATGTAGAACTGTATGCGTCAGTTCTGCTTGAAATTATGTTCTATGGGCCTAAAAGAAAATGTAATTAGTGTGAAAAATTCATGCTTTTTATAAATTGGTTCCTGAACTGTAAGTCTCTTATTATATAGCTTATTAAATAGCTATATTAAATAGATAATTTAGAATGAATTAATTTAATCTTTTTTCCAGTCACAAGCATCTACGTTTGAGCCTGCCCCACAGCACCCATCCGCGTGTCCCACAGCGCGCCACAAAATATGAGTCAGAGCCGGTTCCTCCGCGGCTCCTCCTCGCCTCTCATTGGTCAGACTCTCCAGAGGCGCACACGGTGGATAATATCGCCTACTCCTGCAGTCTCCCCAGCTCCAGTGTGCCTGCCTTCTCTCCTCACAGCAACACCGCGACACTGATACATAATGCTGCGCTGTGGAATATTTCAGGCTTATATGTAGTCACGGAGGTGTAGTCTGGAGAAGCGTGCAGGAAGTAGCCGATACGCTTGCACAGATGTAGATCTTGTCTACCAATTCGAGCAGCCGGTGTGAGATGCTCTACATTTCGCCATGGCAAGAGCTCCGGTTCCGTGGGGGGTGTTCAGGAAGCCGCTGTACGTGCAGGTAAGCGGCGGGAAATCCGTCTTTACACAGAGGTAAAAAAAAAAAAAAAAAAAAAAAAAAAGAAAAAAAGAAAAGTCTAGCGGTGTGGGTAGATTGGCAGTGCCCGACGCAGACTCCAGGCCAGTGACGCTTAAGTCGTTCAGTTTGACCAATTCTTTTCACAGGTTGGGTTGTGATCACATCCATTCATTTTGACTAGCCTGTAATTTTGTAACTTCCACACATTCAGCTCACATGTTGCGATCATACAATCCACGGCCCAGTAATGTTCTGTGCGATGTTAAATTACGTCTATTCACGCGTCACCCTTTTTAGTCCTTACTTAGCCCTCATGTAGACCGTCTCTGTCATAAAGTCACTTGATGCTCGTCAGGATTAGACCCCCCGGCCCCTCTCCGCCCCCCACCCCCGGCTCGTTACCATAGCAACCCCATCCGTGATGCAGCAGCTGCCCAAATGAAAACCGAGCAACATTTTCTGAAACTTATCAAAACTTATCTGTCATTTGCACCTGTCTGCACACAGAATGATTAAAAATATTTGCATGGGGTATAATATAGCACTTTCCAATAGCAACAACACTAAAAAAAAAAAAAGACCAGACATAGGCATAATAACGATATGAATTAGTTAGGGCTGTAGTCTTTTAGTCTTTTAATTGATTAATTGGTTGATGGTTTCTTAGTTGACCAATGTCGATTAATATTTTTGATTAGAATTATAAGGATTTATAAAGGGGGAAAGGGAAATACATTGAGTGATGGAGCTTTCTTTGCCAGTGCCACACAACACATCCTTTCAGTTGACTAATCATTGCACAGGGAATGTCTTAAGTTGACCAAGAATGACGACTACACCTCTAGAATGAATCAAAAAAACCTAAAAGTGAGGGCACTTGCTTAGGTAGACTAAACACGTGAGTCTTTAACTTTGTGTCTAGATGGAGAAGCCTGGTCCGTGTTTTCCTGTCAACTGTAGTGGTTGCCACGGTGAATCATCTGCCTCCGTCTGACCCTGCTCTTCCTCTTCCTCTTTTCTTGTAGCAACTATTTGGCAGCAGCTTAACTTTATTTATAGTCTATGTTGTGGCCCAAGGTCCTGTACCTGAGACACTGTGGCTAGACAAAGTGTGAATAGTTTTCCTGATGCGTGTTCCTGATCGAGAAATCCCAGTTATTATGAATTCATATTAATGACACAATGTGGGACCTTTATTTTCTATACATTCCTTTTAAGACACACACTCTGCAACATCTGGTCCTACTAATTAGCAGTCTTAAATAGTAGGAGAGGGTGTATAGTAGGAAAAATATCTAATTTTGCTTTTTTTTTTCTGACAAGCATTGTGGCTGCAATTAGATTTGAGATTTATGTTTTAATGTTCATATTTTCAAAGTTCATATTTAAAATGCGTCTAGAAGAATTAACAAAAAGACTGAAATATGAACTAACAAAGCAATACAAGAATCACATTTCAGAACATGCTTGTACAGTTCTAAACTAAAGGGTAGGCAGTTTTTATGCAGAATGTTTTGTTCTTTATCTTAATGTTTTCTTTATTTATCTTTATTATACAGGGGAACCCAATGAGAGTAGCTAAAAGCCCTCTTTCCTGTCTCTTTCCTTATCATGTGGTTGCGGTCATGTGATTTGGTATTAAATGTTCCGGTATCAGTGATTAGCAAGCAGGCGAGTTTTCTGGCAGTTTTTGAAGTAGTCCCTTATAGATAAATTTCATACAGTGCTGCTCTCTTCTAATAAACAGGCCAACCCACCTTTTCATAGAGAACACAGTGATGAGTTTCAAATCCATCAACCGTAACAAAACGAAGGTTTGTGAAGGAAATTATGTACTTAAAAAACTGCAGCGTTTAAGATTTGCTAATTGTGACCATTCAAATTTGATTGCGATTAATCTTGCAGCTAGAGACATTTATGTGCATTCACTACAGTAGTAATTTATGTTGACTAATTTGGCTATGTCCTCGAATAGCACTGAACTCACAGGCATAAAGAACTTTGGGTTTAAGTCAAACTAATTTGGAATTCACATGTTTATGATCTGATCAAGGCACATTGTCACTGGGCTGGTCCAGACACAAAACATGTCCCTGTAGATGATCTATTTATCAGGAATGACTGGAAGAATTCATGGGTTTTATTAGTACTTTACAATTTTGCCCATATATACAGCTGTTCTGGTGGAGACTGTTGCTGACAATCTGTGCCATCAAACCATGTACCGTGCACACCTCATTCATAATCTGTTGAACTCTAGAAATGACTAGACCCAACCAAAACCTGTGTGCTGAACTTTTTAGGTATAAATGAGTCAGAATGCTTGAATGTAATAATGAGTAACAGTTCTATAAAAAGCTCCAGTGGCTGAAAATGTGAAACTGCTGCATATTCACTGCTGTGTTCAGATATAATTCTGCCATCTCTGTCACTGTGGAGAGCCCATTCTGATGTTAGGGAACAAGGGAAAACTCAGCTGTGACTTTTTGATCATCAGTGTACCTTTTTTGTGCTAAGACTACTCAATCAAGAATGTATCAAAAAATCCTGAAAGGTGGCTCAGACTTTACGCATTCATTAAAGAGGGGGTATGAATTGCTAACATATAATACCATGTGACCTTTGTTTGCAGAAAACAACATATTAAAATGTTTAATATCTTTCAGTTTTGTTCCTGCACATGCATCTGTCTCTGCCGATAATGTAAACACACATGCTTTTAGGCTATATAATATATTGCACAAATGCATTCCAAAAGTGGATTTTTCTGGAATTATTGGTCCTATCAACACAAAATAAAAAAAATAAAAAATTGAATGATCCCAACACCCTGCTCTTTTTTCCTGAATTCAACCTGTCTGTGTTTTCAATAAGATGGAAGATTAAATCAAAAACGGAAATTGATCTATATGGGGAACAAAATCATGATTTTTTTCCCCTCATATCGCACAACCCTACCTGGAAATTGCTTAGAAATAAGTTGAATTTGCATAATACCTCATCGTTAAACTCCACTCTTTTCAAGACCAGGCTTTGCTTACAAAGACTTACCAAGATGACTCTCTTTTATAGAACTGAAATAGCAACATAGTAAACCAGACTTAGCCAGGATAAATAAGCCAGGCTCATAGAGTTAGCAACTTTTCTGGAACAGCCATCAGTCAGCTATAAATGTACAATGGCAAAAAAAAATAAAAAAATAAAATAAAAAAAAAGAATTCCAATTGTGATGATTATGTAATATTATAATATGATTAGATAACAATGAGGGAGTTTCATTATAATCCTCATAGTTGAGATAATACCATAACTGACTGTTGGAGTGTGGCTTGTGGTAGAGCTTTAGTGCATATGCCATGTGAGTGCAAAGTGATGCAGAGTACAACCACTTTTTATTCCTTCTACTCTGCTCTATCAGTTTTCAATATGGCTTACCAAAATCAGTGCCAAAATACTTTAATATTTAATTTCACTCAGTTATGCACTGATCGCTGGGTGATATGATAAAAACACTCATCTCCATTTTTGTTTTGGTTTTGTTTTGATTGAAAACAATTTAAAAGTAAACAGCTGTACCTTTTGTTATTTAAGGTACAGTATTTAACATGGCATGTCATTTGTGTGATTCCACAGAAATCGAAAGTTAAAACCATACTTGAGTAATTTTAAATGTTGAATGTGTAAATGTGGAGTGTGTTGTATTTAAATGAAAGAGTGGGAGAATGCATGGTTTGTAAATGAATAGATATTTAGATGCATTTTAATAGTTTGTTAACCTGCCCAAGGACTGCAGATGGAAACTTGCTTCAGCTAAATCAGGTGTAAAGCATATCTTCTTTTATGAGATGAATGTGTTTGCATATGGTCTCTGTTAAAATAATCCAGTAAACTAAACTAAACTTCAGAACATTCTCCATGGAGATAGATATATTTTATGCCATACTGTGAAATATTACAGCCAAAAGAACAATATTTCCATGGAAACAAGCAGGAGGACGCCCTTCTCCAGGCCAAACAAGAGTCAGGTTTGTGAAAATGCAAGCCCACTCAGAATAAAGATACATGTTTTTATAGGTTTTTTCAACACATAAAAAATATTTTATTTTTATTTCAGTCTATATTTTGGCTAAAAAGTTTCTGTGGCTTTAATACAAATTTCTTCCTCTAACTCTGCACTCTGTCCCAAATCACATTGCTTTACTCACAGATGATTGGCTTTAGAGGCCCAAGACCCCTCAAGATATGATTAATTGCACAGCTCTTGTTGATACTTAGGCAAATACAGTATATTTAATCAACACTCAACCCATTGCACTACTATCAAACCATACCAGACTAGACCAGTGCATATTCGGTATCATTTTAATTCATTTGTTTACTGAGGAGAAAACCTTTCCTTTTATACTCCCCTTCCTCCTCTTGCATCTGCATGCGTAGCCTAAGAAGGTGTGATTGTGGTTGGACAGTAGCAGGCTTGGTGATTCACACAGAGCTGTCAGATTCAGTGAAAACAGAAGAGACAGAGCGCTCTCCAGGGATGGCCACCAGCTCTGCGTTTTCTAGGCCATCCTCCGCCTCCCACTGACAGCCTCACAACTGTCACTCATCCACACTGCCAGAACCAAACAAAGGCAAATGATTGGACAGATGAGGAACCATCACACAAATGTTTTTAGTTTACTTGTGCTGACAGAGAAGGCATTACATTTTATACCAGTTTTTGGTTTGTGTGATTGTCATTACAGTAATTGGCTTTGTGCACTAACAGTAGCTGGCTAGTTTCAATCAGAGCCTGACCCTTTCCGGCGTAATGGAATGTCCATGAGGTTTTTTGCCAAGGCTGCTAAAATCACTAAATCCTGACAGATCAGGCAATGGAGAGGAAGCTGCGAGTGGATGTCACTGACTGTCTTAAACGCTTTACAAATGTGGGGAAAACTTCACCAGGGGCACATTTGTGTGTTTACAAAAGTATGTCTTTGTGTGTTGGAGCTAATGCTAATGCTAATTTTGAAGCCTAATAAACATTTAAATAATGCCATTGACTGAAATAATCTACACGTAAAAATAATTGGCGTGTCCTAACAACAAATTCAATTTTGTTGTGTTACATCTAACATTTTATTTTAATAGAAATTAGCCTTAGCATGGACAAACAAAGATGTACCTTTCTAAAACCAGAAGTGTCCTTCTGTGAAGTTTTTTCTGCATTTGTAAGGTATTTAACATATTGTCAGTGGCATCCACCCACAACTCCCAGCTCTCTGCCTGATCTTTCAAGATTTAGTGATTTTAGGCAGACATTACATTATGCTGGAAATGGATGAGCTGACTGCCCGTCTGATTGGAACTAGCCGGCTACCGTTGTACACAGAGCCAAGTAACTAACTGACAGTTAAACAGCAAATTCTGCCATATAACAGCTCAGGTTTCTATTGTGATGTTATGTGAACACAACATATAAAACATAATATTGTACGTGTAATCTGTACCTTACCAAACCATCTACAATATCAGGAAAATCTGTGTAGTTTCACGTGTAATAAAAAGAAGGTCAATATTATAATATCAAAAGTCTCATATAAGTTCTCACGCGTATAGTTCATTAGCGTTGTCACGATACAAACATTTCAATCATGATTTTAATAAGAAAGAGCTCGATACCAAATTTAATACTACAATGATAGTAAAACCATTATTTTTTAGACAATATAAACAAGTGCAAGACCGCAATATAATATAATATATGTGCAATATACTGTAAATTAAATGTGAAGTGAACTATATTTACATCGTATGCCACTATATAAAAATAACCTCAACATATACCACTCTGCCTCCATTTGAATTCTAGTTCTTTTAGAGAAATGCTCTAGTGACTTTTGAGCATACATTGAACTGTGCAGTACATTGATTTGATTAGCCTAAACACTAGCATAATTAGTTGTAATATGAGAGAGCACTCAGCATCAGCTTTGTGGAAACACTTAGCAAAAATAAATCCACTGTAAATGTCATTTAACACTTTTTGAAAAAGGTTTAATCTATAAACACCACTTATCTTCAATATAAACAAACAAGGCGTCCAAAGCATATATCCGCATATATTCAGCAGTGTTTTTCTAGCTCAATTGGGAACTGGAATCACATTAAACCCAGGAACCATTCACTCATGAATATGACATGAAGTGTGTCTAGCCCAAGGACACACGTTCTGTCCTTGATTCTCAAATTATGATTTGATACTTGGTAATCAAAGCAGTCTTTCATTTATAAGAAACATTTCATAATAACTACACCGTAAAAGCCTTATAAAGCTTGAACAAAGACTTAATTCATAATGAATGAATAGTTTATGATTCAGGGTTAGTTACTACTGAATTAAGCAGATAGGTTTAGGGAAAAAATATGAATTCTAAGTAGTCTGAGTAGTTATAGACTTGAATAATTGTTAAAAAACTCTTTGGATTTAGTCTTGGCAAGTCTTGATAAAGTTGAGGTGGTTGAATGGTGGCAACGAGTCTGGGAACCCCTTATCAGTAAGAAAATATCTCAAGGACCACAACTATGACATTAAAACAGCCCTTGTTCTGTCTTGCTATTTGTATATCCTTATTCACCTGTCTCTCCTACTCTAGTCCAGTATTCGTCTCAGAGATGATTAGATGATTTTGAATGACACTTATGGTTACAAGCCCTGAGACTTTGCTGTTGACTCAGTGGGGACATGTCCTCACTGTCCGCTGTCCTCTTTAGCAATAGTAATTCACTTCTGCTAGAAGTCTAGGATGCTGTAAAAAACAAAAGCTTTTAGGTGCATTTCCCCTCAAAAATGGAAATGTATTAGTGGGCCAAAAGCCAAACATGAGATAAAATGCAAATAGATGGTAAAACAGACTACTCCACTTCTAACATTGGCAGTGTGTTCAGTTGAGTAGTTAATGCTCTTCACAACAAGAAGGTTCTGAACTCTATTCCCGAATATATTGTTTAATTATTGTTATAAAGTAAAGCAGAACATATAGCGTCAAAGTAGGGTTGTACTAATAAATAATAAAACGACAGACTACAAGTATAAAAAAAAGTCACAATTGAAATTTAGTTTACACGTAACAGCTAGCAGTTATAAAAATCTAAAATTTAACAAACAGCTATGTCATGTAGTACAACCCCAATTCCAATGAAGTTGGAATTGGGGTTGTACAAATTATTGTTTTTATGGAAATATTCACTCATTTTCAATTTGATGCCTGCAACACGTTCCAATAAAGCTGGGACAGGGGCATGTTTACCATTGTGTTACATCACCTTTCCTTTTAACAACAATCAATAAGGTCTGGACTGCAGGCAGGCCAGTCTAGTACCCACACTCTTTTACTATGAAGCCATGCTGTTGTAACACGTGCAGAATGTGGCTTGGCATTGTCTTGCTGAAATAAGCAGGGACGTCCCTGAAAAAGACGTTGCTGGGATGGCAGCATATGTTTCTCCAAAACCTGTATGTACCTTTCAGCATTAATGGAGCCTTCACAGATGTGCAAGTTACCCATGTCATGGGCACTAACACACCCCCAGACCATCACAGATGCTGGCTTTTGAACTTTGCACTGATAACAATCCGGATGGTCATTTTCCTCTTTGGCCCGCAGGACACGACATCCATGATTTCCGAAAACAATTTGAAATGTGGACTCAAACCACAACACACTGCTCCGCTTTGCATCAGTCTATAGTCTACAGGTGTATTTTAAGCATTCCTCAACTTTCTCATTCTTTTGTTGCCCCGTCCCAGCTTTATTGGAACGTGTTGGAGACATCAAATTGAAAGCGAATATTTGCATAAAAACAATAAAGTTTATCAGTTTGAATATTAAATATCATGTCTTTGTAGTTTATTCAGTTCAACATAGGTTGAAAAGAATTTGCAAAACATTGTATTCTGTATTTCTTTTTTAAGTTTTACACAGCGTCCCAACTTTATTAGAATTGGGGTTGTACATTCACACATTAGCATTAGAATTGGCTGAATGGTGGTCCATTGTGGTTATGTGTTGTTCTACCAGCAAAATAATTCTCACATAGACAGCACTGTAGCTTTGCAATATCACATGGTGTTGCTTTATTCTCCGGCAGACTCCAGACCTCTCCAGTCTTTTGTCTCCACATATCTCGGTGCAGCCCATTACCAGTGCCCTCTGAGGGGTGGCTTTATAATCATACATAATGGATGACTACAGACTGAAACAAACAACTGTCAGAGTGGAAACATATTGCTCCTGATCAGCACTGGGGCTCTTTCTTGTCTTTATAGCCCCGTGTCCAGCAGAAATAACAAAGGTCATGCAAGTCAGACTTGAAATATTTCTTTCTTGACGTGATCTATAATAGGAAATGGTCCTACTTTTGTATACAGATAATGCTATTAGAGATACCTTGTGAAGCCACTCAGAAACTCAGAATAGGGCTTTGAAACAATATTACAATTCTGGCAACAGCATAGCTAACAATACTGATAGCGTATTCATTTCAAAACAAAAAACCCAAAACAATATGTAAACAAATTTAAAAAGAGTTATTACTACATGCCAGTCCAATAGAAAGTTGGGTCTTCAAATGTATTAGTGGAGGTTTCTACTACTACTACTAATATTACGTTATACTTAATATTCAAATTTCAAATCTTCAAAACAACACTCACAACATTATTGATATTTCAATATGTATTCAGATACTCCCTCTAGTTATTACAACCTATGGCATTATAAATCATGAGAAAGATAGAAATTCTTAGAAAACGGTAACACAAATTTTCGCCATATTGCTCACTCACATAGATATAATGCAAAACTTTCTTCTGGCAATAAACTTTTTTAGTCCCAACATTCCCACTCTTTTAGTCAAACTGAAGCTTACACACACACTCTTACTTTACTTCACCTTCCTGGGTCAGACAGACTAACAGCTGTGTGGGTAGTTTTATAAGAAAAACACGAACCACTATCTAGGCTGAGCGCTTTCCTTTCTGCCCACCTCAGCACAGCTCCCACTCAAGCCAATAATTAATAGCTGTCATGGCTGCCACAATCAATATCAACTCATTGTGTGTGTTTGTACAGCCCTGCTTGTACTTCTTCAATATAGCCCCATAGAAATGCATGGAAACGATAACCACAATGATATTGATTGCAAAAAAAAAAAAAGTACTACTACTACAGCTAAGCATTTGTCGACCGGGAAGATTTCCATATTGCTTGTTGCGTTTTGATGCATTTCACCAAGAGGGGGAAAAATCAATAGAAGGTAGGCCAGGCACTTAGTTGTGTGGTCATTGCTGTTAAAGCCATGAGGTTGTACGGTCAGATTTGTAAGTGAATCGATCAATAGAAAAGAGAAGAGAGAAAAAGCGTTCTGCAAATAGTTGTTTTTTTATAAGTCATGGTTAGGAACAAGAAGTATGTGTGGAGAAGGTTTACTTCATTACTGGAAATTAAAATAATTGATTGATATTGATTATCAAATGTGGGGATGTAACAGTATTGGCAGTGTCAGGAGCGGTGTACTCATGGACCAATTAAGCAAATGGCAAGCTCCTGGATCTAAAATGCATCTTTTTGCTGCAGTGGCATGGTAAAAAAAAAAAAAAAAAAAAAAAAAAAAAAAAAAAGTGAACTACAAGATAATAGGGCTGTACTCAACTAAAGAAATTCTAGGGAAACTAAAGTTAAGCCCTGTGCAATGATTAAAAATGGTGAGCACGATTTGGCAAAAGCTAGCAAAATTCAGTGGTGGAATGTAACTAAGTAGAAGCAGTAAAGTACTATACTAAAGTACGCATTTATGGTGGTTGTACTTTGCTTGAGTACATTTTAAAGTAAATACTTTTTATGTTTACTTAGCTACATTTTAGAGCAGGTATCTGTACTTTCAACTCCACTACATTTTTGAAGAACTGAAAAGTAAAAGTTTTTATAAAAATATATTTTTTATAAAATATATTTATAAAATGTTTTATATAATATATATTTATAAAAATCAATAAATGTTGAGCTTTATTAGATCTAAAAGTCTGCCTGAAATACTTATTACTATCTAAGTACATTTTTAACAAGTACTTTATACTTTTGCTTAAGTAGATTTTTTCATGTGATACTTTTACTTTACTTGAGTATTTTTTTGCTCTGGTATTTGTACTTTTACTTAAGTAATAAAATTGAGTCCTTCTGCCACCACTGTTAATATTGTCTCTGCATACAGAAAAATTCTAAACAACATCTTTATAACTGTCCTGTCACTTCCACAACTCATAACACACTTCATGCTTTCTCCTTTCTGCTGTTGCACATATAAATCCTTATAATCCTTTTTTTTTTTTTAAACTAGTTGGTTAATACAAAATTTGGTTGACTAAGACATCAATTAATCAACTATGGGTGTATTCACATGCTTGTCTTCATTTTGTCTTGGTTTAAAGTCTGTCCTGATGTAGACTAGGATTAGTTTTGGGTTTAGTCCCAAAACTAAACCTAGATTAGACCAGAATGTGGTCTAATCTAGGTTTTGTTCCATTTCCATTGTTCCATTTCCCATCATCATGAAAAAAACACATGCAATTAATTATGGAATAATAGCAATTCTGCAGAATAACTCATCAAGTAATTTTAGACCTGTGGTGAGTGTACAGTGTCCTATAGTCCTATTTTAGATCTGGTTTAGCCCTATAGTTTAGAAATAGAATACTCCTGTTTTAGATCTGGTCATACTTATAAGGCCAAGCATTTACTTAGGTGGTACATAGTGAAAAAAGAACCACTGTTTGAGAGATAAAACCACAATTACATATATAGTATTACAATCAATATCATATCAAGTTAAATGCTGTTAATTGTGCCAGGAGATTTGTAACATCCTGTATCAAGTTGTGAGCATTTGGGTCTTACATAACAAGTTGGATTATTATATTGTGAAAAAATAAAATAAAATACAAAAAAAATAAATAAATAATGGAATTGTGTTTTGGTGGATAGAACACATTTGAAAGATTCCTGCAAAAACTGTGTGAGGGAGAGCCATATTGACATAGACTAGGATTACGGAGGTGTGAAGTCCTACTGACAAAGACACAGCATGGGCAAAGAGTTCAAACAGCCAAACTGGAGTAAAAGAGACTTATTTATCTTCTGTGTGAGAAGGTGTAACAACTGCAAAACTGCATTTTGAAAAATCAAACAGGTAGGGAAGCTATATGTTTGCAAAGAATATTATAATTTACTGAAGTGTTTAGGCTACAAAATGCAATAAAAATCCAAAACATCCACAAAAGAAAAAGTCCTCCAGCTAAGGTAGGCCTTATCAAGCCAAGCTCAAGATCTGGAGATGGGTCCCTGGGTACTGCACTGTTCCACCCACTGCTCCTGAAAGATTAACTCAGGAGGACAAATTTGTATATAGTGACAATAAAGTTACCTTAACCATAACATATCAAGTAAAAAAAAAAAAAAAAACTGCAAAAAGATAATCTTGGAATTATAGTGTGACTATAGTGTGACTTGAACATTTAAGTGCTTTCTTGTACCATTTAAGCTGTGCCAATTAGCAGCTAATAGAGAGACCCTCCACTATTTCTCTAGCATTCTGTAAATAGCTTTAATTTACAGTAAACAGTGTTAGTGGTCAGGCAGTTCAACAACAACAACACAGCAATATTTCACCCCTCTCCCATCTCATTAGTCCTGGTCTTTTCCCAGTACAGCCTGTGTAGATCTATAATGCACTGGCCCTATTGAAAAACATTAGAGCACCACTTTCCACCAGTTATAAATGTTTTTTGCACTGAGCGTCTGACAGTGATGGACTCCCACTGCTGCAACCTCCAGACCCTTTCATTTGGAACTCTCCATTTGGCTCAAAACGACTTCAAATAACACTTTCTCTTTCTGTGATTCCATGTTCTTACAGTCCACACTGCAAAAATGTCATATTAAAAATGACTTGGATTGAGATTTTTGAGAGTTGTTTTGACTACGCTGCCACAATATACTTAATAAATATACTGTAAATATAAGAAACAAATCAAAACCTAGCTTGAAACATAAATTATATTGAAAAAGAAATATCCCGAAATAAGATGAATATTCAGAATTGTCAATTTAGCATGCCTGAAGAGCTTCTAAATGTCATCCATGCATGTTTCAGTCATTTAGAGATCTCTTCTGTCCCCCCTCATGGTTATCTTTAGATTTTGTCTAATGCTCAACCCACAAGCCTGTGTCATCCATGCTCCTCCCACACGAAAATTCTCCATAAATACCGTATACAAAACATGATACAAAACTGTACCCAACAACTTGACAAACCTGATGAATTGCTCAGTAGTTTCATTAGTGGGACGCATGCTACTGTCATAGCGCTTTAATGGGGGAGTGATTTAGCATGGAGAGCAAAGGAAGAGGAGACTCAGAGGCTGTGTCCCAATTCGCCAAACTGGCCTTAGGATCACCATTGGAAGTGTGCGTCGAAGGGCAGTTACGTAATTTCCGGCGCGACAAGGGCTGTCCCATTTCAACGCACCCTACTGAATGCGCCCGACAAACCTGCCTTGCCCTTTCCACCGTTTCCATGGAGATCGGACGTAAACCGAAGCGTGCATCCATGGACACTTCATGCACTGCTATATCCCATCATGCACCGCGACTACGCAAAAAAGAGAAGAAAATGGAGTCCACTGCGCAATACATGTTCAAATGTTCATACTGGTTTACCTCATCTACAACAGTGCGACATGAAACTTTTAAATCTGAATAAAGATCTGTACAGTGTGTTTGATTATTAAAAAGGAGGGGAGTTATATGGAATAAAGGAATGTGCAGTTATTGCTAGACAATAAGAAGACATTATTATCATTAGAAATTATTATTGCAAATAAGAATAATGTAAGAATGCTCGTTTCTATTGTAAGCGTCAAAAACAAAGAGACTGAAACATAAAGTCAGAAGGTTTAATGAGTTCCACACAGCTAATGTGAACAATGACGCAACGGACTCTCAGGAAAGGATAGAATAGAGTCCTGAGATGTGCACAAAATCTTCATGTGTTCCGGTACATTCCATAGGTCTGCACCACCTGGTGGGCACGTGTCATTTACCTTCGTGTTAGTAAATCAAGATACTAGTTTGATGTAGCGCTGCACTGCTAGAAAAAAACCTTACAATAATAAGATGTAAAGAACTGGCATGGCATAGAAGGGAAACAGCGCCCTCTATTGTTAATAAAGTGGTGTAGCCACTGGCCAAAATACTGAATCGTTAAACTGCAATATCCCACTTTATGTACAACTAATCAGTGTTCTCTGGTTTATAGACTGTGAATGTCAAAATGATATTGTTATCTCTGTCTCTGTTATTACGTTTTCACAAGGTATATTTTGTTTAAGTTATAAAGTAGCTACAAATGAGAAAAAAAATCACCTTGAACGTTGTATTCGCCTATTGATATTCAAAAAAAAAAAAAAAAAAGAAACGGCTGTGAAGACAGCATCTTGACTTTTCTTCTATTAAATAATAAATAATTAAAAATAACGCATATAATGTACATATCGTACGCTCAAAGACAGCGGTGGAAGTGCGGTCCGTGGTGTAGGCCTGTCCCATTTCAGCAAGATGGCGGCTACACTGAGGAGGGCAGATTCTCATCCGGAACCTTCAAACTACACTTTGAAGAGTACTTCGAAGGGTCCCTTCAAAAGGTGCATTTCGCGAATTGAGACACGGCCAGAGCGTCAGAAAAGTGAAAGTGAAATTTATCAAACATGTTAATATGTTGTTTTCAGCAAATATAGCAATGGAAACAATAAAAGAGAACATGGTATTTGTTAGCAGTAAACCCATAAAATACATCCTCTTTAAATAAACAACCTGCATATAAAGGACACATACACGTTTTGTTTTTCATTCTCAGCATATGGACAGGCCATGTCTCATGTGGAAGCTCAGAACCTCCAGAATTCACACACTGAGCTGCAGAGGCTGCACTAGCACTGATTTATTTTTGGCTGCAGGTACTGGGGTTTAAGTAGTGATGATTCAGAGAGATCAGAGAGAGTCATTTTAGGTTTAAACAACTGGATTTAGACACTGAAGGTGGCAACCCAAATGTTAGACTCATGCGGTGCTCTTTCTTCTTTCTGATTGGGTAATCGTCTTGAGAACCAAAACACAAAATTATAACATAAATAATCATGTCCAGTACATATTTACTTTAAGTACACTATTTGAACAGATTTGAATGGTATGGTAATGTAGTTCATATATAGTTCTAAATGCTTTTGCACCACAGACAAAATGCTTTCAGACTCAATCCATATGCCACTGTATCTTGTATAATCTAACTCATTTCAGTGTCATGATACTGACGATGCATTTCTCTCCTGTCGTAGCAGTCCACTTGTACTACATATTTTCAGCAATCTTAAATCTTAAATAACATTGAAGCTTTAAAAATGCAATGGTTATATTCTTTTATTTTTTTATACTCTTACTTTGTGAAATATTGATGGATTTTTTTTTTTTTAACCAGGAATGAAATTTTGTAGAATTTATTTAATAAAAAAAAACCAAAAAAAAAAACCAAACTCATTAAGAATATTGAAGCTCCACTATAACTATATTCAGTTATCAGCATAGGGCCTTTATTTACACATGATGAACTATGTCACTAATTATGTCATTAATATCACTAACTAAACTCTGTTGTGGTGTACATGTGTTTGATAATGCAAAACATTCAGGAGAAAAAAACCTCCATACGCTAAAATGTCCAATCTTTTGCATATTCACTTCTGCATTCAGATATAATTATGTCATGGCTGTTTTCACAGTAGAGGGAGTTCTGTTTGAAGTGAGTTATTTAGGTGAAGTCTGCAGTGACGAACCAAGGATGGCCCCAATTGGCTACAAATTTTAGTTACAAATGTTATCTAATGTTGGTGTTATGTAATGTTATGTGTGTTGGTTTTAACTATTTTTTTTAAGACAAAATGAAAAAACAAAACTGTAATTGTGTAATTTCACACAACACAAAAATGTAATGGATTCAGTTTTGTGTGTCAGACATTCTGATAATCATGCTATTGAAAACTGCTACAATAGTTAAAATTTAATAAGTTAGTATAATATAATCCTATGCTTGTATAAATGTTTTCATTTTTTATATAGGCTTTTCTACCTTTCAAGGCACTCAAAACTCTTTGCATCAAGGAACCACTTATTGATTCACACACGCATTCATACACCAGTGTATGCAGACACTGGGGGCAACGGGGTTAGTGTCTTGCCCATGAACGCAATGACAGCATTCATCTGTGGGAGCTGGAATCGCCCCAGAAACCCGTGGGTCATTGGATCCAGTGATGTTTATGTCAAGAGAGGCATTCGAACCATCAACCTTCTGATTAATGGACGAACACTCTAACAACTGAGCTACTGTGTAGGGGTGTTTATCCAGAAAGGAGGGATACAATGACCCCGATATTTAAGTATTTGCAAATTAAGGTTAGAAAGTCAAATGCATTACATTATTTTTGTTGGCAATGGCAGTATAAGTATGAGGTATCTTATTTCTAACTATTGATGAGTTTCAGTTTTTTGTTATGGTCACCATTTTGAAGACTTTTCACCATTCAAAAGATAGAGTATTTTGTTTTATATTGTCAGTTGCTATGGTAACAATCCTAATTTTTCATCATTCTGAATTCCATGAAGTTTTATAGCCTTGCATTTTTAACAACTGGATATTGCAATCATGGCGCAGGCTAAACCTGGTGAAATGTGCTCACAAGGATTGGTAACATCTCTATCATTCACACAGCAGAAATTTAATCAAGTGATAAAAAAAAAAAAAAGTTATAAAGAAATGATGTTTGTATCGTGGTGAGATAAGGACAAAAATGTTAAATATAGGCATGTCAAGAAACATGCCAGCAAAGGATTAATTGTTTTTGCTAATTGTTGGTCATAGTTCTCCCCCTAAAATGAACTAAAGCCACCTCTAGTTCAGTTCTGACTGATACTTAACTCTATAACACTATCACTGACGTTTCAGACTAGAATGGTCAAGAGCTCCATAACATGACAAGAGTCCTTGTCTCCATCCTCTCTGTAAAACTCACGAACAGTGCAAATAAAAAAATAAAAATAAAAATAAATTAAAAAAAACAGCAATGATGAAATGCAAAAACTATTTCAACATTGTTGTTTTGTGAATAGAAGTACTCAATTTTGTTACTTCAGTAAAAGTACTGATACACAAGTATGAAGTTACTCAAGTTAAAGTGAAAGTAAAAGTATCACTTGAAAAAATCGAATTAAGTAAAAGTATTTACCTGGCCCTCCTCCGCCCCCTCCCTCCTCCTCGCCTGGCCGATTTTTCTTGTTTTGTCTGATTTTTCCTGTTGTTTGATTTTTCCTGTTTGTTTTTGTGTGTAGGCAGCACGGTGGCTGAGTGGCAACACTCATGCCTCACAGCAAGAAGGTTTGGTTCGATCCCTGGGTCGCCCAGGCCTTTCTGTGTGGAGTTTTGCATGTTTCTCCCCGTGTCTGGATGGGTTTCCTCCGGGTACTCCGGTTTCCCCCATCAACCAAAACATGAATGCCCTTTGAGACAACTGTTGTTGTGATTTTTGGGCGTTACAAAAATAAAATGAATTGAAATTGAATTGAATTGAATTTAAGTACATGTTTAAACATGTACTTCAAGAGTAAAAAGTAAAAGTATTTAACACAAGTGTTGTTAATTTGTTAAAATGTTTAAGTATGAAATGTAGTGATATTGATTTGCAAATGATACAGTAGTAATACAAATCAATTTCTTAATTTTTCTAATGCAATTTTGTATTTATTTTTGTTTGCTCAAAGCCAAAAGCTTGAACTCGAAAACTAATCAGAATGTTACCATGGATATGGTAAAAATAACCACTGAAATCATATGAAATGTACTTTTTGCTCTACCACCACTACCACCACTGATGAATGGTCACCTGTGTAATGTTTCTGCCTCCAGGCCCGATACCTGCACATGAAGTACCTGTTCTTCTCATGGCTCGCTGTGTTTGTGGGCAGCTGGATCGTTTATGTTGAGTATTCGTCCTACACAGAGCTCTGCAGAGGACACGACTGCAAAAAATATATCGTGGGTATTGGACTTGATAAATTTAATTATGAAGTAATATGTTTTTTGAATTGTTTATTATTTTAGATATTAGTGTATTTATGTGTTTTAGCTTCCTATATGTGACACTTTGAGGGCTTGTTTAAATTGTTAATCACTATGGCCACAGTCCAAATTTGTCATCATTCTGAAACCTATTGATAGTGGTCTATATAGGAATATGATTTGATAAAATGTTTGTGATCTTATTGGTGTTATCTTATGGTTATAGTGTGACAAATACAGAAAGGGGGTGATTGATGGCTCAGCCTGCAGCAGTTTGTGTGAGAAAGACACTCTGTACCTGGGAAAGTGTTTCACAGCTAAAGCCAACAGCCAGGTAACTAAAAATGCTTCAAATATATATGGGAAACACACACTGAATCTCACAGCATAGTACTCATTTACATTTCAAAAATATTCACAATCAGTGTTTTGGGATTTAATGAATGCATTGAGTCAGGTTTACAATTTTCTTTTTTTTATTGCTAGCCTTCAGTTCTAATCTGTTTTATAACAAATGTTATATAAACAGATTATAACTGTTTTTATAACATTTGTAAACTGTTTGTCTCATTTATGTAATTTTTTTGAGTATTGTTGCCAGACACAACCTTATATCTATCTGAAGAGAGCTAACTACACTGAAACTAACCTATTTGTATTCAGTTTCTGTTTGTTAGCTAGGTCTATTGATCTATTTTAAATATGAACTGTGCCTGAGTCATATTTGCATAATGGTCCGGGCCTTTATTAGCATACTGGCTAGCACTATTGTTTTCCTTGGTTTGATTTAGGTCTGAGGATGGAATTATAAATAAGAGATAAATGTGTCTAAGGCCCTGATTCCTGTTCAAAGATGTATTGTCTTTCCTAACAAAAATTGCCTCTTTAACTCCCCTCTCATTTTTTTTCTCCCTTTGGCTAATATCTGTACCTCACTATCTTCAACGGAGCGGTTGGTGGCTTTGAGATGGAGATGTATGTAGAGCAGATTGAGGTCTCAAAGAGCTCTCGTGACACTGTTAGTACATTCTTTTATGGAGTGGCTGTTTTGTTTCTTCAGTGTAATGCTCAATCCTTCAGATAGATATAAGGCATTGTCCACCACCAGGCTTGGATGAGAAGTGACATGTCTTCATTCAAAAAGCTTTTTGTCCATTTTAATGTATTTATTTTTTGTCAAAACAATAATGGCTGCCCCTTTATAGTCCTCTATATGGACTATAAAGCTATTTTCAAGCCTCCCAGAGAATCGGTTCATTGTTGAATTATTGGTGCACATAAACATTTTACACATATTAACTCAGTTTATATCATAATTTAGTAGCAATTAGCAGTTTAGTAGTATTTAGAGGTAAAAGGGGTCAGAAACAGACCAGAAAGTAGTTTGGACTTGCTCACAAGTTAATTTGCCTGTCCTCCCGTGAAGGTGTACTCAGGGAGCTGGGGAGACCTGGATGCAGTGATCAAGTGTCAGCTGGACGATGCCCCTCGATACGACTTAGGGAACGAGCCGAGGAGAGAGGCCACATCCTTCGACGCACCTGCCAAAGGCACCTCGGTGGAGCAGTTCAGAGAGATGATCTACAACCATCTCAAGGTTTAGGGGTCACTTCATTCGTAAACTGAAAGCAGGAGTACAGGATGTTATGCAGCTTTGTGATGGCATGGTTAATTGAATTCACCTTATTATAGCTTGAAAATGATTAAACAAGCCAGCAAGGTACTCCTGACTAAGACAACATGAACGATGGAATAATTAAAAAGTTTTCATGAATTGCCAATGCCTTGCCAAACCTATAAATGTGTTGGTTTCCTAGGAACAGTAAGCAATACATGCAAGATTTCTCAAACATGTGGAAATGAAATAACATTTCTGGTGGAGGGTACACCACCTGTTTGTCTCATGGAGATGTTCCAGTTTTGCCTGGGATGTTCCACTATATAACTTTGAACTAAACTATCTGGGAGTTATACATATGCAGGTGGGAGTGGAGTGATCTCTCCGCAGTTCTAACCTGTAATGTCATACTAGGGAACATTCCAGCTGTAACAATAACATTACATGGAGACAGCAGATGGAGGACCCTCCTCCAGAAAAGTTTCATAGTGACCTTTTAAAAAACGATTCAGCATAATGTGGCCACTTTAAAGGTGCAACGACTCAATGCAATGATATAAAACCCCTAACCTAATTTCAGTATTTTCAATTTACCTCCCCAGGCCAAAGTTGGGGACCAGGCCAACCTCTCAGACCTGGCGACCCAAGTCCTATCCATCGCTGACAGCAACAAGGACGGACACATCTCTCTCCCTGAAGCTCGCTCCACCTGGGCCCTCCTCCAACTCAATGAATTCCTCCTGGCTTTAGTCTTGCAAGACCGCGAGCACACGCCAAAGTTACTGGGCTTCTGCGGAGACCTGTATGTTACGGAAAAGGTCCCATACTCCCCGTTATATGGTATAACTTTACCTTGGATTTTTGAACTCTGGATTCCCGCAGGCCTACGCAGACGCATGGATCAGTGGTTCACTCCATCTTGGCCGCACAAGGCTAAAATCTCAATAGGTTTGCTTGAACTAGTTGAGGATGTCTTCCATGGAAATTTTGGCAGCTTTCTCATGTGCGATGTGAGCGCTAGCACTTTTGGTTACAACGAAAGACACGATTTTAAGTTGATAGACGCACGCTACATTGTGCCAGAGAATATTTTCCAAGAAAGGATACGTCAACAAAGGTGTGATAATGATGAAGATTGTGTTTACGGAAGAGACTGCGTGACTTCTTGTGATCTAACCAAGCATAGGTGCACGACAGATACAGCAAGACCAAATTTAGCCAAAGCTTGTGCAGCACTTAAAGACTATATACTTAGAGGAGTGCCGTCAGATGTAAAAGAAGAGCTGGAAAAGCAGTTGTACGCCTGTATTGCTCTCAAAGGGACCACTGAACAAATGGAGATTGAGCACTCGCTGATCCTCAATAATCTTAAAACTCTTTTGTGGAAGAAAATCTCACACACTAAAGACTCTTAATGAAATAATTTGCACATTTTTGTCTTTTTTCTAGGGTCAGAGACTTGTAACCACTGTGTATCACGTCGGTACTATAGGAACAAAGGCCTATTTAAGAATAATTGAATTTAAGTACATTTGTTTATGAATGCTAGTTTATATATAGGATGCAGGTTTTATGTAATTGTGAGAAGTGCAATTTTTAATATTGGAAAATAAATTTTTTCTTGCCTTGTTGCCCTAGTTATCCTATTATAATCACTTTTCTAAACCTTTATTACATTTCATGCTTTGCAAAACTTAATGACATTGTTTCTACACTGAAGTGCAATCTGACAAGTTTTTTTCCATTCACATTTGACAGAGTCTCTGAGTTTCAAAAATATTTGTTTTCCAGCTTTAATGCAAAGTTCCAGTTAAGGTCACAAATTCTTATTTTTGTTCAGGAGAATTTTGTATTTTTAATCTAGTCATGCAAGTGCCATCTTGTGGTCAATTATGAAAGCTTTTATTAAGCCCTTCTCAACTGAGCTACATTCACACCACTATAGATTGAAGTTATCCACATGAAATTTTGGAATTGTGGTTGGCTTTTCCCTACATTTTATTTTAAAAGGACCATGTACGGGAGCAACAATGGAAACATTGAAGAGATGCTTGATACCACACTATAGCTCTGAGCCAATTTCTAAATGCAATCCCTTAACTTTTCTGCCCATAGATTGGAATGACTTCATTATAAATCAATTTCTTAGCCCCACAGGCCAATGTATATAAAGACTAAGGAGGCACTTACCGATTTCACATTTTCTAATCTCAAGCATGTCTTAAATTTCTAAATCTTAACCATAAAATTGTGCTGTAGCTTTATATTCATGTAGATGTTAAATGCTGTCTACATCGGGAGTAGAGCCTATTGTACATCTCAAGTGTGTCCATGCAAACAGGAAAACTGCTGACAGCAGAAGGACTTTTCAATAGATTTATTAGAACAAATTGCGTGTTTAGGACAGGGCTGGACTGAAGCCTCAGTCCTCCTCCTGTTCCTGAGCCCGGAGGAAGCTAGCCTTCTTCTGGGCGACACGGTCTTTCCTCTGTTGCAGGGACAGCTTGGCACGGTTCCACCTATAAGTCACAATCAGAGGTTGAGATGCAAAAAAGGAATGTGTGCTGGGTTGTCACTACACTAAAGTTATTCAATTTCCATACCAAATACCAATTTTCCTAGTACACTGCACTATGTCTTTAGAGAACAGAACATAATAATCATTACAAAATGATGGCAGTTGGTCTTATACCCGTATCAAATAAAAGCGCTACTGATTTAGATTTTTTTTCATCTAGTTTTAATCTCAAATAGGATCTGGGTTTTGAAACTAGTCAAAGTAATTCCTCATATGTCCAGGCGGCGTCCTTTGAAGAAACATTTCAAAGGCAGTCAAGTGGACAATGTTTTTGAAAAAACTAATTTCTGCTTACCGTCTGGAAGTCATCAATTTTGCCTCCTCCGACCAGTAACTTAATATTAACCTTTTCTACCATGAACTGTGAATCATTGGTCAAATGATAATAGCAAATTTCAATTTCTCAAGTTGACTGGGTGTAAGATGAACTTTCAGATAAAATCTAGAGGCCCAAATTGAAGGAAGTCAGGGCTGGTAAAATTGCTATTGTTAATATGCAGGATATTCGAAATCTAGTGCTCTTTAAGTTTATAGATTTTCTGATTGAGGGCTAGTCGCACAGTAAAACTGAACTGAAAATTTTGGTCTAGTCAGTTTAGAATTTGTCTGGTTTCTAGATGCATTGTTCCTTGAAGGTTGGACATAATTAACAAATATCCAACTAATTGGGGACATAAAAAAACAAATGACAACTACGCATTAAAACCCGACCTATATAAAATTGGGGTTTAATTCCTACCTCTTCTTTTTGACTTCTTTGGGAGGCTTCTTTTCATGGACAGGGTTCTCGCGAATAGCAGCATGAGCCTTTTTGTACATATCCTCAATCTGAAAGACAGTAGCAGACAAATGTTTTTTAATGATTTTGCATTGTATTTAAAATCTATTATTGTAGCATTTTTTTCTTGTGATTGGCTCTAGCCATTTCATGGGACCAGACATAATTTATTAATCAATTATAAAATTTGCAACATTAAGAGAATATAACACAAGGCAGCAGTGATCACTGCTCCAGTCCTTGGACAGGACTGGATTATGATAAATTCATAAACACAGGATTTCAGAATTAAGCTTGTATTTTGGATCAAATGATTCACACTACACAATTGCCAGATTATAGTTTGACTTTAAAAACACGTTCATGCACATTGCTAGTTATGTTAGACTGAATTTGAAAATCCAGATGAAAATCAGAACTCACAGAATCGGGGGTGATTCCGTTCTTGATGAAGCGAGAGAACTGCTTCTTGTAAGCGTCCTCATCCTCCTCCATTAGGTAGCTCATGTACTCAGACACATTGATGCCCAGAATGTGTTTGCGATGAACCTCTGCGTTGAACTCTTTGCTCTCTGTGTCATACCCAGGGAAGCGCTTAGTGCTGTGAAGCCAAATGCTCAAGGTAAGATGGAATCAAAAGCAGCGCCATTATTACATTTCACACATGAAGTTGATGAGTCAGTGACTCTTTAGAACATTGAATTTTACAGCCAGTTACAATAAATGTACCGCAATCTTGCAAATTGTACAAGTTGGCATTAAAACAATTTTCACCCCACTCCATTTTAGCAGACTGAAATTATTCATCAAGTCTTTAAAACTAAACACATTTTCTCCAACAAGAGGAAAACATACAAAGTCTCGGAAAAAAGACCCACAGCAATACAACTACCACATTTGAGCAGGTCTTGTAAAAAAACATGAGGTAAAAGAGAGCTTCAGAGGCAATTTAATGGGGATGCTACAATACTCAATATAACGTTAAATCGCTAAATACTGGTGTTGTAATTCAATACACATGTAATGTATTTTGGCTTTGCAGATACAGAAAGTAACCACCTCCATAGAGGCGTACTGCTGCTATAGTCAAACAGGCTTTTATTCACCTTAAAATTTTCCATTGGTAGACCAAAGAGAAACTATGAAATGCTCTAAAACAGCTTTTTGTTTCACTACAATTAAAGATGTTATTTCACATAAATACATCGAGTTTTAAACTGAAACTGTTAGTGTGAAGAAATTTCATAACCATTTTCAGTAAAGGGAGAGGAGAGTCCTGTGTGCTTGTTAAGAGGTACTATGAAAAGTAAGTCTGAGATTCCCCCACCATCTAAATATATAAAGTACATAAGCCTATAAACATCAAGAGGCAAAAATTATTTTAATGTAAAATTGTTAAACCAAATTATGTAAAATACTCAATAGTTGCATATGGACAGTATTCTGTCATGTTGATATATAAAACAAAAGTTTCAGACCCAAAATGTATGATATTTCAAAACTACTGCAACCCAGGTTACCCAAGATGTCATTTGAAATGTGACATTGCATCCCTATAATCTACAAGGATTTAGCAATATCAATTACTCTGTTATTTAGGCTGATTGTGACCTGATGAGTGTAAAAACAAAGAAATATCTTTTTACATTATGTAGTTTGAGAAAGAACAAATGTCCTCATATGTGGACAGCGTTTATGTTTTAATCATTTTTGATTGAACATTTAAATAATGATTTGCAAACACTATTAAGTGCCTGAACACTGCCATGTTTGTCCTGAGTAAAAACAATGAGAAACAACAACATTTGAAGTGCTGGTGCAGGAAGACAATATTCTCAACATTCTAAACTCTTAAAATATTCCAAATTGAACATTTATGCATTGTTGCGGTTCTTCTAAAAAATAGCATTGTGGCCTAGACAACCCAAAATAGGGTCCCAGGAGGATAAAGCACCTTAATCCCACCCCTTTCATAGACAATACAAAGTTGTGCTATGAGTAAAATCAGTGTTTAGTGCCTTAAAGACAAATGCATAAATGCTCACCTGTGTGGGATGGACAGGCCTCCGTCTACTGCCCCCTTCAGGGCACCGAACACCTTGTTTCCGGTGGTAGTTCTGGCAAGGCCAGCATCCAAGTAACAGGTGAAGGCTCCAGGCTGACCATCAATGCTCTCCACGTTAAACTCATCTCCAGTCACCTCCACCTGGCCCTCATACACTTTGTCCAAGCCAAACTTGTTCAGCAGCTGGAGATCAAACAGACAGTTAACTTTAGCATGCAGATGCAACAAGAAAAAATAATGAACTGAAAATTGTCCTCTTCAGTTTCTATACATGGTTTAATGTTGTCAATTCTGTGCAAGCACTTGATGCCATTAGTCTCCTTTGAGTCACTTGTAATAGAGGGGCTAAAAGCATGGATCACACAATGCTGCAATAGCACCGATGATGACATGAGGACAGTAGGTCAAAACAGCAGCTGCAGAATATTTAGTTTGTGATTTCAAAATATGTAACCTACTACCAACTATGAGCTGCACTTATAAGCACACACATTTCTGGTGGATAATGTTGTAAAATCCTGACTTACTCTGCGGGCCAGCAGCAGACCAGTGCAGTACGCCGCTGCATAGTTAGTCAGACCCACAGCAACACCGTATTTGGGCAGCTCGTGAGAGTAGGCCGCACAGACGATCACATCTCCTTCGATCTTGGCATAGGCAATCTGTAACATAATGAACAAATGTTTACACTCCTGCACATGTAGGTTGGAAAGGTCACATTAGGGTTGTTTTGCAATGCATGGACATATCTGCTATTTACACAGACTACCCAGATGGTAAGGTGTGGTGCTTACCTGGCAGACGATATCCCTGTTGGAGAAGCGCACGATCATGCGGTATTTGGGTGTATTGTATTTGTTTTTGTCCTGGACGACCAAACGCTTACGAGCAAAGAAGTCAGTTTTGCCCTCTGGAGGAAAAAAAACAAAACAAAAAAAACAACCATTAGCATTACATAGAAACTCAACTGGAATGAACATCAGTTTGGGGCTTACCTCTCCTCCTCCTGAATTTCACCTGATACCTCTTGAAGTAGGCCTTATTCTTAACTACCTTTACGAAACCCTGAAAAAGAACAAACATACATTGTGTGACAATGTTCTGAGCATATTGATGGAAGACTCCATAAGGTTTTATTGCTTTTGCACTAGCTGTCACTGTCAATCGGATAGCCTACATCTTAGCATGCCATTAGACCTAGGTGACAGGCATTAGCACAGTGGCTAGCCGGTTTTCAATCAAAATAAGATTGTATGCAGTTTATGTAGAACGGACGCTGGGCTCAATAACACCACTTATGGACGGATGTATACGGGATACAATATATCCACAATGCCAATTACAAACGACAGTAAGCTGCGAGTTCATCTGAAGTCCATTTAGGCCACGTTAGTCAGTACCGGGCGAGCATTAGCATGGCACAATCTAACTTCATCTGAGCGACATCAGCGTTATTATATATTTATTTCTCCACAGAACAAACAATGCAAGTCTTAGCTATGCATGGAGGTTCATATTGGGACGAATTACAAACCATATTGCAGTCTTTTAGTCTCCTTATGAAGGAGCCCGGAGCCAAAGACTGGGGCTTGACTCCGCTGCACTGGAAAAAGGAAAGACGTCGTGCGCATGCGTGGTAAATACCTTGTGACAGGATGGAGGCCGCTGAAGAGGAGATCGTGCTATGCCATCTAGAGTGCTGGAGCGGCTATTGCAGTAGCACATGGATGACAAGTTCATCATCAAGGCACTGTTCTTCAAATGCATATAAGGTTAAAGGAATATATGTAGCCGTTATAGGATTAACTTGAATAAAGTGGCTTATTTTTGTGTTCAACTATGGACTATAATGGTGGTACAGGCATAAAACTGTCAGTCCATTACAAATTGTAGCTTAATCTAAATAAGATATTCATTTTTTTAAGGATTATTGACCAATGAACTCCATGCATACTGTATAGTGATATCACACTCACATTAATTCATTAACATTATATTGACTGGGCTAAGAATTGTTCTGACATTGTACTTGCTGATGTTTAGTTTTGGTCATTCTCCATTTTTCAGGGATCAATTAAACATCCAGTAATCTTACAGAAGAACACCACCACCATGTTTGCCATATATAAAGTATATTGCAGCCTATAATGGGAGCAATAAATCAAATATATAAAAAGCAGTTTGCTTGCATGTACTCTTTTGCATTCTGCATGTTTTGTTTTGTTTTATTTTCACTTTTTATTTTCACAAATTTCAGAGCTGTCTTACTATTTTCTGACATTAATAAATTCCAGTCCATTCTTATTGTCTCTGGCTAATGGTAGTCATCCTGGTCCTGTTACGTAACCTGCTATTTTTTTGACAGAGCCCACAATCACCTTTAACGTCACAGATGCAGACACAGCTGATATAATATGAACAGAGGAGTGTCCCACAATAGCTCTGCGTCATGGCCTCGAGGTCCAACCTGAAAAGTAGGTTTATGGCTGAATGGTATGTGATTCAATGTTCAGGGCTTAGACACTTTTCATTTGCTAGAGTTTCTATTGAGGAAGCCAAGAATAGTGCTGATGCTTCATTTGTTGATCTGTCTATGACAGCAAATGTGGCATCACAGTGCTCTGTAACATATTAAATGAGAAGTTACTGATTTTATTCAATTTAAATAATCTTGGATATTTCGATTGGGGACTATTTAAACAGCTATGGATTTCAGGTAAGCATTTTACATTAGCATTGTCGTATAATGAGCGATGATTTTGTTAACAATAGTCAATAATTAAGTTTTTTTTTTCTAACTTCATTAAGTCTACAGACCCAATCGCTTATCTTGCTTTCTGGAAGCAAATAGGGAACTTAAGAGCCATTTTACATTTAATATTTTTTTCTATTTATTTAATAACTGAAGTCATGCTGTATAATTCGATAGCATTGAAATTACCTGACTTTAAATTTGCTTCCAAAATTAATGAAAGTAATGACTCAGAGTCTAGATCCAAAAAACACTGTGAATTTGTGTCTTTCAACAGTGAGGTTTTGAATGAACCCACAATCACCTTGTCCCAGAGCTATTACACATGTCTTGTACACATAGCATATACTTAAACCTACATCATATGTGAACATTGACAACTAGTCATAAATTATATCTGTTACACAATTTAGCAATACTGTACATTGAAGATGTATGACCTCCTAACACATGTCCTGGCATAAGAGATCAAAATCCCAAGTGTCTGTTTTCTCATGGTCTTCCGTGGCATTTTTTAGTTTCTGTATCTTACAAATGTTTTGTTTACCACTCCTTTAAAAGTAGGCATTCTTGAAAATTTAACTGTCACCTAATGTCTGAACCAAATCTAACAGAACACACTTGAAACAGCATGACATTCATCAGATTGAGTAAGACTTTGAAATAAACTTGCACTAATAGTCAAAAATGTGAACTTGGTCATTCCAAAGTGGCAGATGCTTGTACTAAATTAATATAAAACTTTGCTGGTCTTTTGCTGCTCTGGATCATAGACCGTATAAAGAAGTATTCTGTATCCATAATATAAGTCTCACCTCTGCTGCCCATCTGTGCCCTTACAGAAAAAACAGTGCCAATTCACACCTTTGCACATGTTTACAGTGAACTCTACGTGGCACTGTCGCTCCGTTAGTTTCCATGTGACGCATGCGCAGTAGGATGTAAACAGTGGTGCTAGGCCTCGCTCCGTCGCCGCTCCTCCTCGGTCTCTCCCCGCGGCTCTGTGGACACGTATCACGGCTGTTGCATGGGCTGGACCCCGGCAAATCCTCCGCTGGCTGGATCCCTCTCAAGTGGATTTACCAAAGGATGCTAAAAAATACCACTTTGTTCTTTGTCGATTAGTTTTCTTATAGCTTGGGGGACTACAGTCTTCGTGCATGGGAAGCAGACGACCGAGGCTGTGGCTCGTTAAACTCGATTCAAGGTAATGGACGCTGCTTTGTCGGGCGCCGTCTAATTGCTGGGGTGTGTTGTAGTTTTACACTGTTTTGCACTTGGAAAAATACATTTGGCATTCTACATACGATTTTCAGCTTTTGCATGTCGCCCTCAGTGTTAAATTTGCGTTTCTATTCATGTCTTGAACTTGCTTGAGGCTACTTGTACTTTCCTGGCTTAGTGGACCATGACTTCATCTATAGCTTCACCAAGTATAAAACAACAGAACTGCTTGTATTTTTGATCAATACGTACAATCAACACATCGTAAATATTGTGTAGCCATCTAATTTGGTCCAGTTTTGAGAATTTGAAACGTTTCTGGAACACATCACACTGTTGCATTGGATCTCACATCTATAATTTAACACAAGGCAAAAAAGGAAGCCATAAAAGGAACTTAAACTTCTTATCTAACATTTTGGTTAGAAACTTTTAAAATAAAGCCTTCAAACGTGATTTCAAAATAGCTATGTCCTACAACTTTGACAACTGCTCCTAGGATATATTTAACTCCAAAAATATTATCAATGCCAATCTAGCTCAGTGGCATTAACTTCTATTAAGTTCAATTTTTTAATGTCGTAATAAGCTGCTGATATAATTGTATCTATGAGCGAGTTAAGTGGTGCGCTGTTCTCTTTTGTACGATATTCATAGTACTATTTGTTGTTCCCATAGTGTCATCCACACCCACCATTGAAGTAAACACACTGGGATATTATATCGTAGTACAAAAGTTTAATAAAAGCTGTTATAGCCTTTAAAAAGGTTAATTAAATATTACAGGATCATCTTTCTAGTGATTGGAATAAGAATTGTATGATGAATTATTAATTTTCACTGCATTTGGGTTATTGTATACAACAAATTACCTCCCATAGTTTTAGATGACTTACTCTATGGACAGGGCTACAGTACAGTATCCCTATGTAATAATAATTTAAAAAAAAGTTATACTTGCAATTCTTTATAGTTTTAACTGTCACAACCCCCCTTCCTCTGTCTGGGGGCACCAGAGCAGGAATCCTTTTATTGATCCCTGGAGGGAAATTCTTTTTTTCAAGGCACATTTTTGATGATCATAGGTTTGGTAGGTTTATTACTTTGCCATCATTTCATTTGGCTACTCAGTCCTGAGTCTATTTTCTAGTGGTCACCAAGCTGAATACATGGCTTTTATTAAACTGAACTCATTAAACCTTCCTTCACAGACCTTAGTAAGCAGTACCATAGACACTCACACAGTAACTGGAGGAATGCAGCCATCTTTAATGTACTTAATGACCTGTAATTTTCTCCATTACCTCATTTAAGCTTCACTGATACAAGTTGTACCTGCCACATTAGATTACAGTCCTGCCCAAACACAACTGTACATTCACTTCTAAAGATCTACAAGAGTGTTAAATAGAGCTTGAAATTGTAATGTCACACCTAATACAATTTTCAGTGAGCCTAATGATAAACCAATGATGCTAAATACTAGCCTTAGCGTTCATACAAATGTTTTTTGACAATAGAGTGATAGATGTATTTACCAGCAGTGACCAAACAGTTTAATGTGTTGTTCCACCACACTTTTGCCTTACTGCCACAAACATGGCAGATTTCCACAGTAACAGCCATTTTCTGATAATATATTTTAAGATTCTTTACAGTAGACAGTAGGACTGTAACAGTTAATCAACTAATTGTGACTGATCAACTATAAAAAGTAATCGTAATTTTATTTTGATAATCATAATTAATCAAAGTACTAAACAAAAGTGCATTGCCTTAATATAATTGAGTCTTCTTTTTAAATCTCAAATATAGTCTTTGGACATTTTTGTGGTCAATAGTTTAAGCTATATTTTAACACAATATCTTGACAACAATCCCGTCTCATTATCTAAAGCAAAGCGGGACTCTACAACTGGATATGGACTTGAACCTTCCTGTAATTTCAGAATATAGTACATATTTTCATTCTAAGACTGTCTTGAATCTTTTCCAGTATTGGTTTCATGGTCCAAAGCTTTAGGCTCTTGCAGACTGGAGCTGGACTAAGCCATTGAAATGCAGATTGTACTCTGGGAAACCCTAAGTGCTTGTAGGGCCTCTTCCCCGGCGCATGTGGGTGGTGCACTGTTGATGTAGCCAGGCTCTTCTTGCATTCTGTAAAGGAGGACAGTATGTTTTCAGTGTTTTTATCTTTAAAACTGAGACAACTAATACTATTTTAGAGAAAATGTGAGAAGCATTTTGCAGTGCAATGCGATGTACCAGATTTTTTGTCTTAAAAACATGAAAAAGAGTTAGTTCATTTTAAACGGTGTGCAGTGGTCCAAAGTTACTCCAAACTTACTTCATGCATTCTGACCATCCCAATAATTAATTGTGATGAGTTTATAAGCTCTTTTCACAACTCTCAAGGGCCAATCTAGAGTTTTGCAGTGACAGTAAAACTAACTAGCACAACAACAGCTAACTAGCTAACGCATATTTCCTGATTATCTGAAAATGACATGCTTTATAATTAGCTACTTATCTGCATTGGGGCAAGACAAATTTTGTGCAACAAGTACAGCTCCTTTAAAACAGTTCTAAGTGCAACAAAGAAAGAAGTGTCTACAAAGAAATATACACTACATGTGAGGGGATTATTGACAGTTGTGTTGGATACTCTGGAGTCTGCAACCAGAGTGAGTGAAGTTAATAACTTTGGTAAAATCTATCACATAATACTCCTTGAATCCACAGTGCAGGTGTAATGCCTCATTATTACATTGTTATTATTCTAATAGAAAAAGTCAAAACAGTCCTCCTTAAAACATGTGATATTGTTGCTCAGAGGAAAGGATGTCATGTGTTCTGAGTTAGTTCTGCATTCAAAGATTGTTACACTACCTGCCAAGTCAAGTAGTATTGATATGGGACAGAAACGGACTGAACCAGGACTGAACCAGGACTGAACCAGGAGTCCCGGACTGAATTAAGAGGAAAAAAACAGAACTCAACACAGACTTAACCAAGGCCAAATGTGGAGGACTAAACGTGGACTAGTTTATATGTTCCCAACAATATCTGGAAAACATTTCCTCTTTTAAACTAAATTGATACCTGCACTGCAAAAGACCCCAACTCGTGTTCACCAGTTTGAGAACAACTTCCTTTGCACCCTGCTCCTCGCCTTGCTGTGAGCTTCATTAGCCATTCATGTAGCGTCCCACAGCCCCTCAGTCAAACAAAAGCACCAAATCTCCCATCCAGGACATTTGGAAAGAAGCATATCTTATGATATGAGGAGACATGTTCCCAGTCTGAGCCTGGTCATTGGACTCACTCAGAGCATGACCAATGTGATTACATCCAAGGTTATTTTTTAAGTAGCTGAACTTCAATCTTTTTGCTATCTTTTCTCCTTTATAAATAGTACGTTCATACTCCTTATATAAAATGTTATAAACTTCACCAAACACAGAAATATGATCCTTGAGAAGGCCACACAGACAAGTACACATTTTTATATTTTTTTACTTTATCACTGTTTCGTTTGCTCACATATCTACTTACTTATGAGGCACAAAAACAATTGAAATCTTCAATGGTATGGTCCAAGGACTGTGAACTAAAGTTAGTCACAAATTTTGAGTGAGCTATTATGAGACAGATGCTGACAACAAGACCAGACAGGAACAAGACTTGTCCAATCACGATTTGCAATATGAGGTCCCCTTATCAACAGGAAGCATTAATGACATTATAGGAACTGTATGTAGGCTACGCTCTTACTGTTTTAACAAAGGTGTTACAATCACAATTGAACCTGGGTTGCCAGTGCCTTAACCTGCAGATAGAGTACACATACAATTTTTCTCATTGCATGGAATGGCCATGCCTCATGTGAAAGCACAGAACCTCCAGAATTCACTCACTGAAATTCTGGCACTGGTTAATGATTGACTGCAGGTACTGGAGTTTAGGTAGTGACACTTCAGATCAGAGAGATTAATTTTAGTTTTAAACCAACTGGATATCAGCATGAAAGTGGAAACTGGCAACCCATACAGTTTATGGTAAATGTAATGCTAAACTGTCCTTTTCTTTCGTTGTACTTGGCCACACTATACATTCACTCCAGTTCACTCCAGTCCTATTTTTGTACCTGTGCATGCGCTGTAATAGTAGATTCGCTAGTTGTTTGGTTTTAGCCTCACAGCTTGCACAATGCCATGTCTTTTGAAAGGCACTGTGGCCTTGTATTGATTTAGCTGCTGTTCAGGAACAAGATGTTGAAAGGAAAACAGTGGCAGCCTGCTACAGCTTCCTGTTTCACTCCATTAGTAAAACTCCCAGGGAATACGCTCATATCAAGTGTATTCATATGACAAGAAAAATATCAATTTGCTTTTTTTTCCCTTTTTTTTTTGATAATCATTGCAATTGCGGTTAGATTTGCGATTGGTGTTTTAATAATAGGATTCGGTTCAAATTTGGCATCCAGGAGAACTAACAAAAAGAAATGTCTGTGTAGACTCTCAGTCGTCCAGGTCTGATCCATAGCAAATGATGAAGTTTAAATCTGTCAACTGGACAAAGTTTACTCCTACAACAATTTGTCCAGTTGACAGATTTAAACTTCGTTGTTTGCAACAAAAAGAAATATTAAATGTTTTTGCGATTTGCTAATTGTGTCAAGTAAAACTGTGATTTCGATTAGATGAAGATTAATCTTGCAGCTACAAGACACAAAATAGCTAGATATAAGATTTGCATACGTATAAATCAATCAAAGTACAAAGCTAATGATGTAGGAACACCATTATAACATGACATGACAACATTATAACAATTCATAACAGTCAATCTGACATAATTTTGAACTAATGGATTTGGCCTGGGATAATGATTTTGAATCACACAAATGGTGCAACTGCCCTCTTTGTGCCTCACGATTTGGTTCTTGGTGATTGTGGAAATTCCCCTTACATCCCCATTGAACACAGCGTGAACTCTTCTCATCTCTTAGAGAGAGCCAATGACAGGATTATCTGTTCATAGTCTGGTGCTGAGGTGCTCTCAAATCAAGTGTCAGCACTTTAGTCCTTGAACCTCAGTCCACCAGAACTATGGTCCTCCTGGCCTAGATCTCAAGATCCTTTAAAATAATTACAAGAATATACAGAAAATGTTCAATGAACACACATTAATGCATGGGATACCAATATCTTGAAGGTGCTCCAAATTGATATTGACTGTTGTTGTTCTTGTTGTTTTTTGCTTTATTGTAATAGAAATATCTGGTTTTGATAGTAAGGAATAGACTTTTTATGTACCATTGATTCAGACACCAAATACAATGATATTTAAAACCTTTTATTTAGACAATAGAATACTTTCCTCCTCTAGTAGATTTTATACAGTAGTTCTCCACTTATGGCAAAACTATCCATTTTAACCAAAAGTATTCTGTCTTTTACTTTACCACAGTTTAAATATAAACAGCCTTATGTTCACTGCACTGTTTTCTGCATGTGTCATAATTCAGAGCGCACTTCCTGCTCTGGCTGGAGGTTGCAGATGGAAGAATTGTTCTGGAGTGTGAATACTTTAAGCCAGGGGTGTCCAAACTTTTCTCATGAAGGGCCACATATAAAATCACAGACAAAGCCGAGGGCCGATTGAGGGCCATAGACTGGTCGCCAGTACAGTGAATACTTCAAATCTGTGTTATTATTACAAGTTAGACTGAACCACTAGACCTTTATTCATGTTTACATCCTCAATGGAACACATTAAATATTTGATAAGGGCTTGTTAAAGTAGATTTTCAGAAATATATAGTAAAAAGTACTGTTTAAAGTAAAATAGGCCAATTCACCTGGAAACTTGAGGGCCAAGAAAAATTGGTCCGAGGGCCGCATTTGGCCCCCGGGCCGCAGTTTGGACATGCCTGCTTTAAGCTCTGGTGAGCTGACAACAGAAGAAAAGGTATTCATGGCCTTCTATGAACTTAGCCCTAATTTTAATGAAAAGTATTTGATACCTTTTGTGGTACAACAAAATCAATGCTTATCACTTATTGACCTTCTCAGCTGTGAACTAAATTGTAATGTTGGGATGCGGTTTGTATGCTAGTTTTTAGCAGTGGGAAAACTCGGTGTGGCCTCTGAAAGTTGTGAAACGTGCTTATAAAGTTATTTTTGTGCTACAAGCAGTTTAAAATCAACCAGTTCTATTTTTCATGCTTTTTCATATTTTTAAACAAAATTTAAGTAGATTACCGTATTTTCCGGACTATAAGTTGCACTTTTTTCATAGTTTGGCCAGAGGTGCGACTTATGCTCAGATGCAATTTATATGTGAAATTATTAAAATGTATAATCTTCATTATGGTCACACTGACAATGCCCCGAGGGCACTCTAGGCTTGTCTACCAGTATGACAGCCACACGGCAGCGGCACTTCATCTACTTACGGAGTTGAAGGAGTTCAGAAGCAACACCGAGGATGTAGAATTGAACAGATTTAGTAATTTGGAGTAAGATCGAGTGTAAAGTTGTTGGGACAGTTTGGACACACTTTTGCAGAAATGTCTAAAGGTGTGAACTTTGACTTCTATGCCAGTGTGATCACCATATGACTCAGCCTGGGCCAAGGTTCAGAGCGGCTATGGCTACTAAGGAACTACTACTGTTACCCCTGTTTTTATTTTTGAGAATATACTTACAGGACTAATGATCTAATAAAAGTATTTGGGACAGCAGGTAGGAGCACAACATACAGGTTATGTTTTGTTTTGATTCTGGTTGTTTGAGTAATCCAATGCGGCTTTTTACATTCACCCTTAACAAATAAGTTGGTGTATATATATATATATATATATATATATATATATATATATATATATATATATATATATATATATATATATATTGTTCTGTACTAGTCTTTGTTTAGTCATGGTCAAGTCCAGGTTTAGTCTTGACATTATCTGGTGGTAATCAAGTGCTTCTGTGTGTTTTAAAGTCAAATTCACCACAGTTTGTTGAGATGCAATCTAACTGGTGCAACTTCAATTCTGGGAGCTATTGTTTTTATCTTTAGTTCTGGGATAAATCAAACCTCATTAAAGTGTCATTACAAAATGTATGTATATTAATATATATTATATTAATATAACAAAAAATGTATTTTCCTAGTACAATACTACACAATGCTGGTATATGCTATTTTTCTATGTTAAAACTTAAGTATGGAACAGTACTGGGAAGTAGTAATATACAGTTTTGTTTTTTTATTACTGCACTTTCTGTTATTAATATTATTGTCGGAAAAAAATGCCATTTCCGATGACTTGAGGTTCTGTGTGTGTCTTGCAGGTGGCTACAGACCGAGTTGCAGGAAAGCTGAGTTCAACACTCTCATGGGTGAAGCAGTCAGTCAGTCACATGGCTAGCACAGTGGCCACACCCATGTCCCTCACGAGCTCTGACTCCGTGCCCCTGTCTTCCCCGGGACTGTCCCCATCCACTCCGGGACAGCTCAGCCCTGATGATGTGGAGCTGCTCGCCAAACTGGAGGAGCAGAACAGGTTAAGAATTTAATCAGACCGCAGTTTCCAAGCTGTTGGTTACAATTTTCCTGACAAATACATTGTTTGTTTAAAATCAGGGTATTATGCTAAATTTACTTTTTGGAACTTTCTACCATGTTATAACAATGTTCCCTCATCAAAAACATGATTGGAGAGGTTAACATGTCATCCTTGCATATTTGAATGCGATCTTGTGGTCTCTCCCGCAAGATTACCGGTACTCAAAAGTATAATATACAAAAATACACTACAACTTCACAATGCGATATGCAGTATTTTATTAGTGGGATGCACACTGATTTGATTGTTAGAGTGCTCTGGAAGGAGAGTGCATGGAGCAAGGGGACGGGGGACAAAACAAACTCATAAAACATGTTAAGACATTGTGTTCGGCAAATATAGCATTTTCCAAACAATAAAAAGTAACATGGTGATCTAAGTATGTAATCTGTTAGCAATTAATACCTCAGTTAATACTTTTCAATATATTCTTCCATGTGTCACTGTTTTAACAACACATAGAAATGTAATACTATCCTTTCAGTGGAAGTCATGTCATATGTTGTTAATGCCATCCTTGAATTCCTGCTTCTGTCTAACCCTAAGCCTGGCTCTGCATTGTCATGGAAACGGCGCCTCTTGTCATGACTATTGGTCAGACTTGGTAGGAGCAAGAAGTCATCTCCACACATGTTAATACGCTTGACTGTCGACTGACCCTAGTGCGCACTAGATTTAGTTCTGTTTACCTTACTTTTGGATCGACCTTGTTCACATGCACCGCACATCATTCACCCCAAACAAGCACCATGAGCCACGTGAGAGGCCATCAGCTGGTCACCAAACTTATTTCCATGACGATTCGAGCAGACAGAGCCCCTTGATGTGTTGCTGATATTAAGCTGATCCAATTTACCTTGTCAAATGAACGTGTCAAACATCTCTGGAGGGCTCTTTCATACAAATATATGTGATCCAAGCACTTTTTAAATTTTTTTCAAATTCCAAGCCCTTTTACATTTATTGCAGACTGCTTAAGTCAGCCTGGGGTCGGCTGCATTCACACCACACTCACCCCATCCAGAGTGCGGGCTAAGACGCTCTGAGAGCACCTGTTTCAAGTACTCTTGGAGCAGCAGTTTACTGTAAATCAGTTTGGTCATTTGTTCTGTGTTTGGTTTCTTCTGGCATTTTATATAATTAAACATTTTTGAAGTAGTATTTCAAAACTCTAATTTCCAATTCATTAGCTTTAAATTCAAATAGTAGCATCAACTTTTCAGCTTGTATTTCATGCAATTTAGGTACAAACCAACCCAAATTTGAACTATAACAGCTTTTCCTCTTTCTCATTTTGCTTGGGCCAATAAATATCTGTCGATCTACAAAAGCAAATAGTGTGTGAAGAAAATTAGTTTGAGAAAAGGCCATCATGTTCTTGTTGAGGAATAGACATCTTAAGATCAGATGATTTAAAAGTTGAAGCTCAGAGTTCTTGAACACATAAACAACATACTGCTGTTATGCCATCTCATGTTTCTGAGGCTGATCTCCAGACCAGTGCATTCCAAATGTCTCTGCCTTCAAGAATCAATTCAATTCAATACATTTCTGTAAAGCGCAAAATCACAACACCAGTTGCCTCTGGCTGAACATGATAATCACAACGCTAGGCTATAAGATTAAGTCCTCATATGAGTGGTAATGAACTTATTGGTATCTCTCCAGCTCCATTTCCAGCTTATGTTATTAAGTCATCAAGTTAAAATAAATATCTCGAGGCTTTTGTTTGCCGTGAAGTTTACATGCACAATAAAAAAAAAAATGTAATAAGCATTGTGATTGTGATTATATTTGCAATTTATGTTTTAATAATGGGATTCTATTCAAAGTTCACCTTTTAAGCTTGTCCAGAAGAACTGACAAAAAGACTGAAATATGAGCTGACACACTAATACAAGAATCACATTTCAGAACATGTTTGCACAGATCTAAACTACAGGGTTTGCAGTTTTTGCAGTTTTTATGCAGAATAAGACGGGGTATTTTATTGTTTGTGAAGGAAATTATTATACTTCAAAAATTGCATTTGTGATTCAAATTGCAATTTTGATTTGATTGTGATTTATCTTGCAGCACTAGTACACAACACTTGCATCCGATGGGACACTGAAGACAATGAAGCATATGGTCCAAGCAAGTCCATTGAAGGAGTATAGAAACAGGAGCTTCATGGATTACAATATACTAGTGAGAGGCAACCATTTTGAGAGCTAAAGATAAACAGACAATAAACACAACTCCTTAGTATGTTTTTGAGAATGCTTAAAATGTCAAATTTACATAACATGATTACCATTGTGTTGCCATTATGTATGGGAAATTCATTGTAATTAAGTTGGATTTAGTTTCATTTCATAAATGGACTTTGGGCTGAATGTTTTGCCCCACAACGAGCGGTGTGTGTTTTAAAGAGGCCTTTGTACTCAGCACAGATAAACATTCGTACATTTATCCAGTGCCTGACACAAGGAATGAGCTCCAATGTGAGGACCTGAAATGCTTTGACTTCTCAGAGATCAGGCGTGAAAAAGGCAGCATGAGTTTAAACTGGTAAGACTCTTTAGTTGTCTTTGCTCTGCGGCTACTGTACCAATAGTTGTTTTGCAGACAGCTTTTTTTTCTTTTTTTTTTTTTTTATAGAAATGAATAGTACTAGTCTTATTTTTCCATTGGATAGTAGACTCAATTTCTATATCTATAAATATATACACATCATAGTGCCAAGTGTATGTAAAATAAGCTTTATCAACATTTAAAACTTGATTTCAATACTGTGACAGGGCTCTCTATTGGACCTAATTTCAATGCCAGAAAAAAAAGGATAATACATTGTTTTACCATGGAGTGCAATTTTACAATGTGAACTTGTAGTTGTGAGAAAGATCAAGAACTTTGCTATTCAGGAAGGGGCACATTTTTTCACACTATCAATACTTGTTCAAATATCTAGTGTTGATACTAGTTTTTAGCATCAATTAGTATCCATCTTGTTATTGATATTTTAGGCACCGCTGATTGTGGTAACACTGTATTTTAATGGAGTAGTGTTTATCATACTTAGTATTTAGTGTGGCATGTGTTCCATTTCTAATATTTTGCATTCTGAAATCTCTATTGTTGTATGGTTTTCTTTTTACTCACATTTGAGCTGTTTTATATTCTGTTTGGTCATTGGTAAATTATTAGCAGAGCAGCAATCGTCCAAGGTGAACCAAGCTTTAATTCTTGGATATGAGTAAGTCAGTATTGCTGTGGCTTGAATGACATTCTGCATTTAGGTCAGATAGGACTGTGCAAGTAATCACATTTTAATCAAGATCTAGATTCAATCATTTCTAATGGTCAGTGATCATTCTTACTTTTTAATGAAGAGGTGTACAGCCAATTAGGGCTGAACAATTAATTCATGAATGTAATTGGACACAGTTCAACTATTAAAACATAAAACAAACTGCACATTTTAAACATGCCCAGAAGCATTGTCATGTGAGAGAAGATTCAAATCCAAGGATCACATGCATTGCTGAACATGTTTGTAGATATCTAAACTAGAGAGTGAGCTGTTTTGGTCCACATATACACGTGGACAAAATTGTTGGTACCCATCGATTAATGAAAGAAAAACTCATAATGGCCACAGAAATAACTTGAATCTGACAAAAGTAATAAGAAATAAAAATGGTATGAAATTTAACCAATGAAAGTCAGACTTTGCTTTTCAATCATGCCTAAACGTTATTTTTTTTTTTTTAAACAAAAAACTCATTAAACAGGCCTGGACAAAAATGACTTAATATTTTGTTGCACAACCTTTTGAGGCAATCACTGCAATCAAATAATTCCTGTAACTGAAATTGAGACTTCTGCACCTCTCAGCAGGTATTTTGGCCCACTCCTCCAACTGCTCCAGTTGTCTCTGGTTTGAAGTGTGCCTTTTCCAGACGGCATGTTTCAGCTCCTTCCAAAGATGCTCAATAGGATTTAGGTCAGGGCTCATAGAAGGCCACTTTAGAATAGTCCAATGTTTTCCTCTTAGCCATTTTTGGGTGTTTTTAGCTGTGTGGGTCATTGTCCTGTTGCGAGACCCATGACCTGCGACTGAGACCAAGCTTTCTGACACTGGCCAGCACATTTCTCTCTAGAATCCTTTGATAGTCTTGATATTTCATTGTACCCTGCATAGATTCAAGACACCTTGTGCCAGATGCAGCAAAGCAGCCCCAGAACATAACAGAGGCTCCTCCATGTTTCATAGTACGGACAATTTTCTTTTCTAGATATGCTTTGTTTTTCTATGAACATAGAGCTGATGTACCTTGGCAAAAAGTTCAATTTTTGTCTCATCTGTCCATAGGACATTCTCCCAGAAGTTTTGTGGCTTGTCAACATGTAGTTTGGCAAATTTAAATCTGTTTTTTTATTATTTGTTTTCAACAATGGTGTCCTCCTTGGTCGTCTCCCATTAAGTCCACTTTGCCTCAAACAATGACGGATGGTGCGATATGACACTGATGTTCCTTGAGCTTGAAGTTCACCTTTAATCTAGAAGTTTTTCCGGGCTCTTTTGTTACCATTCATATTATCTGTCTCTTTGATTTGTCATTAATTTTTCTCCTGCGGCCACGTCCAGAGAGGTTGGCTACAGTCCCATGGATCTTAAATTTTTGAATAATATGTGCAACTGTAGTCACAGGAACATCAAGCTGCTTGGAGATGGTCTTATAGCCTTTACCTTTAACATGCTTGTCTATAATTTTCTTTCTAATCTCCTGAGACAACTCTTTCCTTTGCTTCCTCTGATCCATGTTGAGTGTGGTACACACCATGTCCCAAACAGCACAGTGACAACCTGTAGCCCTATATATAGGCCCACTGACTGATTACAACATTGTAGACACCTGCGATGCGAATTAGTGGGCACACCTTGGATTAACATGTCCCTTTGGTCACATTATTTTCAGTCTTTTTTAGGGGGTCTTTTCTAGGGGTACCATCATTTTTGTCCCGGGCTTTTTCATGAGTTTTTTGTTGTTTTTTTAAATAATTCTGTTGAAGCATGGTTGAAAAGCAACGTCTGACTTTCATTGGTTAAATTTCATATGTATTATTACTTTTGTCAGATTCAAGTTATTTCTGTGACCATTGTGAGTTTTTCTTTAATTAACCGAAGGGTACCAACAATTTCCTCACCTGGCCCTACTCCGCCCCCCTCCCTCCTCCTCGCCTGGCCGATTTTTGTTGTTTTGTCTGATTTTCCTGTTGTTTTGTTTTTGTGTGTAGGCAGCACAGTGGCTGAGTGGCAACACTCATGCCTCACAGCAAGGAGGTTTGGTTCGATCCCCGGGTCACCCAGGCCTTTCTGTGTGGAGTTTTGCATGTTTCTCCCTGTGTCTGGATGGGTTTCCTCCGGGTACTCCGGTTTCCCCCATCAACCAAAACATGAACACCCTTTGAGACAACTGTTGTTGTGATTTTGGGCGTTACAAAAATAAAATGAATTGAATTGAATTTTGTTCATGTGTGTATCTGTACAATCAGTCCATGTTGTTGACAATCCTGTCTGTAAAAATATGTCTTTTGGAGTAGATTTCAGACTTTTGAGGCAGAAATGTAGCTATTCTTTATGTTAATATTCAGGAAATTGATATTGAATGCCATTTCTATTTATGTTTAATTAGACAAAATAGATAATCATGATCAAAATCATGATTGATCAAAACATCTTGTGCATTTTTTTTTTTTTTTTTTAACAAATATGCCATTTGTGTGTGTATCCTCCTTGATTGTATCACAGTTTCTAAATCCATGTGTTTGATATCAGTGCAGTATCCCATGTTCCTGTATTTAATCACCTCCCATTCCACGCAAATCTGCTAACCCAATGATGTCAGCTGCAGGGTGGTGCAAATGGGCAGAGCATTTTCCGAGATCCGGTGTCTCTGGACCATTGTATGTTTGTGCTGAGCTGCTCCAGATCAGGTTTACTCCACTGCATGAGGCTCTGGTGACAAACTCCTACAACCACAACTCTCCAAGAAACTGCTGAGTCTGTGAGAGAGGGAGTGTCGAAGTGAAGCAAATGTGTATTGACCTGTTAAATTGTGTTTTTGGCAGTGCTGAACAAAAGCAGGCAACACATAGATTTTCAATGTAGAACGTAACCTGCTCAAATTCTGGTGCTTATCGGAAGTATATGGCTATTATGTGTCAAGGGATGGGCGATGTTGACAAAAATGAATACGTCTGGATCAGAAATGTGCTAAAATTGGCCTCTAAATATCTAAGTATTGGCCATAAAATTTACCATAAAAGGTCAGAAATATCCCTTAGAGATAAATATCCCTGAGATTACGCTAGACATTTTGGTCTTTTTTAGGGAACTTTTTATATTTTTTATAGATATAAATATGTTCAAATTTTGTACCACTTTTACTTTTAAAGAAGACAAAATAAAATCATGATCAATCATGTGAGGGGAAATCATGATTGTCATATCGCCGAGTCTATTTGGATATTTCACTTGACTACAATGTAGTCTAGGCAAGGTGGGTGGATTAATGTTCAATGTAGCTTGGTATTACACATTTTGTACCAATACTATTATCTAAATTTTAAAGCTTTATTTTCTGATGGTACTTGCATTCCTCTTGTAAGCTGGAAGATTATACTGTATAAATCTTTTTGCCTTTTTTGGTCTAGTGTTTTGCTTTCAGATTTTTGTTATGTAATTTACTGGGCTCCTTCACAACTAGACTTTCTATTTTTAATCTTGACCTAAATATAACATCTTTGATTCATTCTGAATCAATGTGTTCCCCACATTTCAAGTCTGCCTTTGGTTTTGCTGGGTCACGCTGTGGTTTTATGAGGTGAAGCAAATTGTTTTGGTTACTTTGTTTCCATTGGCAACATGCTCCTTAAGTGACTAAATGAATAGTGTATGATATAATGCAGCAGGACAGTGGTTCTCCCCAAACTTATAATAGAATGTTTTCATAACAATTCCACGCAGCTTTCCACCTTTTTAGGCTAAATTCAATATTGTAAACTAGCAGTGAAGGAAAGTATTTAATCTCACAGTAACAGTACAATCTACATTGTTTTTTTTTGTTTTTTTTTATGGGGACACAATGTTGAAGAAATGCAACTTTTCATAAATATGCCCAACATGCTTTCTTAATCATGTTTCAAAAGTTATAGTTTGCCAAAATGTTCATTTTGGGTTCATGGCCTACATGGTTCTCTCCTTTTGCGGAGGTTACGTTCCAAAAATAACCCACAGTAGGCGAAATCCACAACGTATAAAGTTTTATTTGTTACAATTATTATATATACTTTCAGTCTGTATAACCCCTCTCCACACACTTTATAGACTTTTCTCAGACAGGCATTAACATTTTCTCACAATTATGTCTTGTTTAAACACTCTGAAAGTTCAAACCTTCGTAGATGAATAAAAATGACATTCTGTAATACTGTGCTTATTTAATTTTTTTTTTACAGTATAGTATTTGGTTTCAGCTTTTAGAAATACTGTAACAAATTAAATTTTAATGATCAACCTACGAGGTTGGACACATAAGAAATGATTAATAGTGACTCAGGCGTATTTCACAGTTCCTCTGACCTCTCCTCTTCGTCCTGGCGTTTCTTCGCTGTAGTGTCTTCTAATGTTCTTTTTCCTGCAGTCACTGATCCACAAAGCTAAAGCAGACTCCATCCTTCCAATGGTCTTGTTGCGGGCAGTTACAACCTTTTTTTCATCCTTGTTTAAACGTATTGCTGCTGTCATCCTTATGCTATTTTCCTCCTTCTTTATGTGACGAACTGAATATTTATTCCATAATAGCACCAGACGCGTAACTTCTACCTTCTCCCAACATGTTCGGAAGTCCAACTTTTTCTGCGATGGTTAGCATCTTCCTCTGCCTTTTGGGCGTGGGCTCAGGTGTCTTTGACGGTGCAGAACGTTTCAACGACATTGTGGGTTTTGTTGGGGAGAAAACTTGCAAACATACAGCACTTCAGAGTCACACTGCAATTGAACATTTATGTGCATTTGGAGACATGACACGTCCCTTAGCCAATCAGGACACAGAAGACAATGCGCATTCGTAAACTGTAAAAAAAGAGCATGCAAAACTGCACAAAAAAAAAAAAAAAAAAATCAGCAAAACAGAGACTGCAAAAGGTCAACCGCAATATAGTGAGGGACCAATGTAATAAGACTTAACTTTTAGCGATTATTGACATGACAAAACAGTGATGTTTCTAAATCTGACATAGATATAGTGGTGTAACAAAAGGCCATATACCTAATTTTTCCTAATTTTTTTTTTTTACTGTATGTACTTGAGCAAAAATGTGTCTTGCGCCACTACAGGTATGTTGTATAAGCAGCTCTTTAGGCCAGAACATCTCCGCTGCATGCTGCCTGCTGCCTCCTTGTTGTGAAAATGCTTATAAACTCATCACTGTGAATAATTAGGATGCTAGGAATGCGTAAGGTAACTGAGGAATATCATTGGATGACAGCAAACCATTCAAAATGAACAGGCTCTTTTTTTAAGATAGTAAAAATCAGGTACAGTCTAGTCTGACTAAGTGAGTAACTATCCCTTTGTCTCTTTTTGTCAGGCTGCTGGAGACTGACAGTAAGTCTCTGCGCTCCATGAACGGCTCTCGGAGAAACAGTGGCTCATCCCTGGTCTCGTCCTCCTCTGCCTCCTCCAACCTATCCCACCTGGAGGAGGACTCCTGGATCATGTGGGGCCGCATCGTCAATGAGTGGGAGGACGTGCGCAAGAAGAAGGAGAAGCAGCTAAAGGTGAGGGCACAGAGCAGGCCTTGTGGTGGAACTGCTTAAAAGATTACAAACACGCTACATATTAAGAGCTTAAAGAGGCATTTACGACCTGTCTGCTGGAGCGAGGGAAAGTAAGGAGACGACACTGTTTGAGATAGAAGTTGGACATATACACTACCTTTCATTCAATGTTTTCTCTTTATTTTCATGATGTAGATTCTTGCTGAGAGCTTCAAAACTATAAATGGACATATATGGGATGTACAAAAAAAAAAAAGTGTGAAACTAAACATGTTTTATGTTTTACACTCTCAAAATACCTCCTCCTTTTGACTACTTTGCACACTCTTGGTATTCCCCTTATGAACCCTGACAAGGCACACCTGTGAATAGAAAAACATTTTATGTGATTTCATTGTAGGACTGCAATATTAATCACAATCTAATCAAAATGTCAATGTTGAAATTATCAATTTTTAATTCTCAACAATCTTATTTTGCATAAAAAACATGTAGTTTAGATCTGTACAAACATGTTCTGAAATGTAATTATTTTATTAGTTTTTTGTAAGTTCATATTTCTTAAGATCTTTTTATCAATTCCTGGACATTATATATTATTATTATTGGACATAATATAAAAATAGTGTTTGAAGGTATGCAAGTGATACAGATGTTTAAAAGCTGCAGAAGAGTTGATAAGAAATTATGAAATTATTTCAAGGAGTCTAATAAATATATTGCACAAATTATTCTGAATATTGATTTTTGTAAAAAGAAATCAAGACCTTAGCCTGTAATGAGACTGGTAATGAGACTTCTAATGATGTTTTTGTGTGGCAGGAAAGTGTAGAAATTTCCTGTGGGCATGGGAACAAAACAGGCATGCCCTTATATGACCTTTTTGAAAGGTTTGTCCCTTTTATGAAATTTCCAATAATTACAACTTGATTAATTTGACAGTTTTTGGAACATGCTTCAGACCCCAGTGGCTTGACATAGACCCATACATGTTAACAAATGGGGAAAAAAACATTATGTCTGAGAAAAATAAATGTGATCCAAGAAATCTTTTTACTAAATGTTGCTAGAAGTTTATGACACAAATTCACTTGCACATAAGTAAACACTTTATCATACACTTTCAGTATACCTTTGCATATTAGCATATATACACCATAACATAAAAGTAACTATATTATATTCATCATATTTTTAGACAACATGTTTATGGCTGTTCATGTTTCTCTGCGCTCTCTGACTGAAATAAGCGCATCGTTGCCCCAGGTGACCTCCACGGTGCTGCCCCTCATGGTGTTATTTCACTTCCTGACATGGAGGAGCTAAAATTAGACTGCTGCTGCTTCAATCACACTCTGTCAGTTCTGAAGATAACAGAGTTCAAACTTGCAAGTAAAAACTTGTCCTCCAGTAATAGTACTGTGTTTGTAAGTAGTACTGTAAATGTTCCATAAATGCTCAAAATGGTCATCTACTACTACTACAACTTTTACTTCTCCTTTAATATTTACAAAAAAAGAAAAAAATACATACAAAGTATATTTTGCGTCTGCTCAAATTGACAAATTATGCAAACTTAAGAAACAACAATTATAACTACTGCTGATACAATTATGTATTCTGACTCTTGCTACTATTACCACAGTTCCTACTACAAGCCAACTTTGTACTAATACTGTATTGCAACTAATATAAATTTGTACTAATATAAATGTTACATAATATAAATTGGTACTAATACTGTATTGCAATCCTGCTACTATTGGGATTCCTTTAATCAAATGCCCTGTTTTTTTCTGGAGTAAAAGTACTTTTCCACAGTACACTACCATTGTGCTGAGTCAGTGTTGGACCTCTTCATTCAAAGTGCTGCTATAAATATTTGGAAAAGGTTGGTTCCCAGCTGCTAAAAATGTCCCCTTTAGATTTCGGTTTATTTTAACTGGCACTTAATGCTTAACACTTGTCATTCATATGTAAAATGTGTATGAGCAATTGGGCCTATTGTCAGCTAATTTGTATTTCATCGTTGACATTCGACACACTACAGCTATTTAGGAAGTTCCTAGAAGTCCTTCCTAGAAATATAGTCCATTTTATATATGCCAAAAAGTGTCAACACATCATGAAATCCATATTAATAGTATACAGTAATAGTAAAAATGACACAATTATCTTAAGATAATAAAATTTGGTTACCTTGGGTTAGCTAGGACAGTAGACCTTTAGTCCGATACAGCGACCCCATCACTGCAGACGCTGCACTGATCCAACTGTCAATCTCAGGCACCATTCTTCCCTCACTCGTGAACAAGACCCCGAAATACTTAAACTCCTCCACTTAAGGCAAGGACTCACCACCCACCCGAAGAGGGCAAGCCACCTTTTCCTCGGATTTGGACTAATCACTTTATTTAGCTTATAAGAATTAATATGGGACAACAGCAGAAAGGTGCATTTAGTGAGGAAGTGAGTTAGCTGAAGAATTTTTTATTTTTTATTTTTTTTTGTATTTATATGTAAAAAGTGAGAGTAAACTCACAAGTTTTATCTTGTCAATCATGGGTTTATATAAATACGTTTCCTGGTAGTTTTTCTGTATAAATAGATGAATGAACCACATGCATGTGTAGTCTTGCGAGTGCAGTTTGGGTCAGACATATAAAGATGATGATAATAGCTGTGAAAGCTTTACCCATGCCTTCTTTTAGTCAACTAGTCAATCGGTAGGGCATGTACAAGAATTTCTTTAGTCAACTGTAAGCTTAGGGTTAGCTTCCTTCCACAGAATCCAGAGATTTGTTCATTGTACTGTAATGGCATGGCACTCATAACAAAGGAAGTAGAGCTAAACGCTTTTTGAGTGAAATATAATTTGTTTTAACCCATAGCATTACTATTTGAGCCTCTTATTTATGCTTTGATTTGTTTGTATTGTTATGTTAATCTATTTTTTAAATTCTGTAAAGCACTTTGAATTACTTTGTACAAATTGTGCTATACAAATAAACTTGCCTTGCCTATGAACTATTTAGCTTGCTTTGGATACCTCCACTTATCTTGCACATTTAAAGGCCTAATTTCCTTGTATTTCCCTTTTTATAACTTCTCAAAACGTGTCTTGTATCACAACATTGACTATAATATATAACTGCAGCTGATGGTAGCAACTGAGATATTCATCGTAACAGCTCCACAAAATTGGCATATGTTTCCCTTTGACTGCGAGGAAGGAACTGGCAACGGTCAGCAGTCAGCAGATCTGAATTTTTAAAGGTTTTCAAAAATCCATAGATCATCAAGAATCACATGTTTTGCGAAATAAAAAGTGCAAAGTAAAGTTAATGTGTAAAAAGAAATTGCATATTCGCTGTAGTGATTCATCATGGAAAACCTGCAACATAGTCATTTTGCTAATGCTTAAACAAGTGTCTGGATTTTAAATGTAGTAGACCAGCCAAAAAGAATACAGCTGCGAAAGCCTCATCGAGTTTGTTCTGACGATAAGGAATCTTCAAAAATGACATATTTTTCCTCAAATCATAGCATATTCTTAGACCTGTCTTATGTAAGTGTTGATTTGAACAGAAAAAGATGAAGAAAATGTCTATTAAACATGTGAACCAACACAACACTTCATTTTTCTTAAGCATGTAAATATTAGTTAATTGCTGAACTATAGTGACAGGGTAATTATAAGTTTAGCTTAGTCTAGTCTTTATTGTAAAGGACAATGTACAGAATCATTAGGCTTATAAAAAACTGATGTTCTGCACCAGATTCTAGCTGGTTCTAGCTAGTTTCCATCTGTATTATGTCACAGAGATCAATTAGGGATAGGCAAAATGCAAATTTTAGATCAGAATTTAAATTTTTGGTTTGTCATGGTTTATGCTCATGGCTAATCTTTATATTGTCTATAAGAGTTCACCAAAGCTCTCTGAAAATTCACATATCACTGTCACACATGACTGTGATTGGTTAAATCCACCTGTCACTCACTCACAGCACAACACAGTTGGACCAATAAGAGAAGTGGGTGGGAAAAGTATCATTGTTTTAGGATAGAGCTGCATTAAACAGAAACTCTGTCACCAAAATAACATATGAGGATTGATCCAATCACAATTCAACCTTTGTTATATTGCCCCAGCTCTACCTGTAATTTCCCTTGTGGATCAACAAAGTTTGTTTTTAAGATAGCAAAAATCAACTACCGGTAGTTCATTTGGATCACAGTAACCTGTTTAAAAGTTATTGCTCACTTACGTCCGAGCATCCGAATGATTCAGCATGTTAAGTTTGGAATCAGAATCAGAATCTTTATAGACACTTTTTACAACTGTCGGAGACCAGAGTGGAGTTTAGCCATGACGGTAAAGCTAACAACAACCAGCATGCTCACATGTACTTCCTTATCACCAGACAATAAAATGTTTTCTAATTAGATGCAACAGCAAATGCCAGACTTATTTTGACCTCAAGAGCTGCTTATACAACATATCTGTAATGGAGCACATGGGGAAAAAATCTGGTATAGGCCCTTTAAGTCTAACACCTCAGTGTCAAGTTTTAATAGGTTAATTTAGAAAAAATGGGCAAAAACAGTGTTGCATTTTTTTCAGTATAAGTAACTTCAAATTGTAGAAACACCTGTCACTATGCATTAAACAAAGCAGTATGGACAGATAGTGCGAGCAGCTTCAGCTTGCTCCTTCCTTCCTCCTCACCACTGCTGAACCACATATTGTTTTAGCACAGGGCAGCTTTGTCTCCGGCTGTGTGTCTGTGGTATGACCTCTGCTCCAGATGCACCCCGCACCCATCCAGATGTGCATTGTGTTCAAACAGCTGGACTGAGGAAATGCATTGATCCCATTTTAGGAACACCAATATAAATGCTAAGTGTGTTTGCTGCTAACTCTTGTATATTCTCACTAAGTCCTTTGTTGTGAACAGAACAGATCAATATGAATAATATGCCAAGAATGCACACACTGCTCTCTTAAAAAAATATGGTAAAAACATTGCAGTAGACTATATACTGCACTATACTAATTCTGAAAATTGAACTGGTAATACAATAAGTGTATTTTAGGCCCTTAAAAAAAATAAAATGAAAAAAAAAAATTGAATTGGAATTGTCAATAGATTTCCAACTTTTGAAGGAGCATTAGGAAATTACTGTATGCTAATCGCTAAATTACGTGCTACATTTTTGAACATGTTTGTAAAAGGATGGTGTGGGGTGGCTCATTTGTCCAGGAGTGGTTCAGTGTAGAGACTGTTTGAACAGTGGTCATCTGGACATTTGTTTCAGCTCTTATCCAGAAGCCATTTTCAATTGTTGGAACTGGCTTGAAATACTGGGCTTATCCTAACTCATCCTAACCTGTGTTAGAGTAAAGCCCAATATTGTTAAGTGCTAATCAGGTACTTAACATTATGGCAGGTGAGACAGCCAATTTACACAATAGGGGCATAATGATCTAACGACATAAACTATGGAAAGTTCATTTCACTCTAAAACTCTTTGGGGCTGGACTTCATTAACTCAGGTTAGGATAAAGCCCAGTGTTTCAAGCCAGTCGATCAACAGATCAACAGAAAATTACTTAACGATGGAAGCTGAAACGTCGTGATCGCAAAAGCAATGTCTAGATGACCACCGTTGAAACTGTCTCTACATGTTTGTAGAGACCTAATCTACAGAGTTGGCAGATTTTATAATACCTTGTGGAAGCAATATAGCTAACATTATATAGCTTATATATAGCTATATGTATATTTTTATTCCATGCCATTAAAATTTTGATGTGGATCCAACTGCAAACATTTCTAGTTTTAGCGAAGGCAAATATGCAAATTACCCAGAATCTTTTTGTACTACTACTCTACTACAGCCATTGCTACAACTAAATGGCTGCTATCCTTGAATTCATTGATTCAAATATTGATTTGGCATTAGGTTTTTATTTACAGAGGATGCTCTTGACACAGCCCTTTTAGATTTATCCATGCTTGTTTTATTTTCCTTTATTCTAAAACAAACGTAGTTTATAAACACCAATATTACTTAGCAGGTGTTATTTATTCTGTTTTTCCCTTTTTAATGTACCTGTATCTTCTGGACTATACGGCGCTTCGGAGTATAAGTCACACCAGCCAAAAATGCATTATAATGAAGAAAAAACATATAAATCGCACTGGACTATAAGTTGCATTTTTTGGGGAAATGTATATTACAAATCTGATCTGATCTTATCTTAAAAGGCAAGTTTTAATAATAAAAATAAAATGGAGAACTGGGGTTGAATAGGCTGAATAGCAGTACAGTACGCTAACATTTATTGCAGATTTATCATTTTTCAACTACATGAAGCATAGACAGCGAACTGAATACATGTCTGGTATATTAACCTAAGATATTAACAGTTAATCAGATAACTAAAGCATAAAAAAAAAACAACCTAACAGGTTTACCAGACTCACTCCAAATCACTAAATCCACTGAATTCTTCATCCTTGGTTCTGAACAACTCAGGAGGTAGATGAAGCGCCGCTTCCTCTTCTGCATGGCTGTCATCAGACTCAGGAGAATACCACTTTCTTTTAAGGGGTAGTGCGCGGTTGTCATTGTGACAGTAACAAAGATGTGAAATAACATTTTAATCATTTCACATAAAAGTCGCATCTGAGCATAAGTCGCACCCCCGGCCAAACTATGAAAAAAAGTGTGACTTATAGTCTGGGAAATATGGTAATTGTTTATGTGTGTTTTTATGTTGTTACACTGAGATCAATTGGAGTCCTTTTTTAAGTGTTATGAATAAATTTGCAGTTATTTACCTTTTTACTTAAATTATAATCCTCCTTTCTGTCCAGGACTTTGTGCGAAAAGGAATTCCTCACCACTTCCGGGCGATTGTCTGGCAGCTGCTGTGTAACGCCCAGAACATGCCCATCAAAGATCAGTACTCAGAGCTGCTCAAGATGACATCTCCTTGTGAAAAACTGATTCGTCGGGACATTGCACGTACTTATCCCGAGCACGAGTTCTTTAAGGAGAAGGACAGTTTGGGCCAGGAGGTGCTTTTCAATGTTATGAAGGTAATAATGGAGGCTTTTCCCATAAGTCTTTATTTAAAATTATTTTAACACACGCAGCAATCAGAAAGTTTAATATTCATTCCTTACTTACATTTTAATCCTTACTTTCATTTAGTATGCCTGTCCATATTTTTCATATTTGTGTTAAGCAAATTAAATGATTTTTTTTTTTTTCCCTGGCTTAGGCATACTCCTTGGTCGATCGTGAGGTGGGATATTGTCAAGGAAGTGCCTTTATTGTTGGACTGCTCCTCATGCAGGTAAGTGGCATTTTGGTAATTACAGTATTTTAAACTGATTGAGTTTACTGATTGGTTTCACTATTTGTAATTCTTTTATTCTTTATGCAGATGCCAGAGGAGGAGGCATTCTGTGTCTTTGTAAAGTTAATGCAAGAGTACAGGTTACGAGAGCTCTTCAAACCCAGTATGGCTGAGCTGGGACTCTGCATGTACCAGTTTGAGAGCATGATACAAGTAGGTAGACAATAATTTCTTGAATATTGCAGTTCTCAATTACCTGGATTGTGATAAATTATCGACCAATACCAAAATCTTAACCAAGCTTTAAAAAATTCTAGTCCATGGGTTTTGTATTGATAAATATTGTGTATTTAGTACCGATAGATTTTACCAGGACTCCACATAAATTACAACAACATATGATTTACAAAAGATGAAAGAATATTCTATTCAGGGTGTAAATATGTGTTAAGGTTTAGTGGAAACAAAGGAAGGAATAAAATAAAATGTAATTTTCATATAAGAAATAAAATGTGTTTGTGTGCACATTAGGAGCACCTCCCGGAGCTGCACATCCATTTCCAGGCTCAGAGCTTCCACACATCAATGTACGCCTCCTCCTGGTTCCTCACCATCTTCCTGACCTCATTCCCTCTGCCTGTGGCCACCAGGATCTTTGACATTTTCATGTGTGAGGTATGTTCTACGAATTATCATGGGTGTGTCCTCTGATCTGAAGGTTGCCGGTGCAATTCCAGCTCCCACAGATGAATACTGTTGTTGTGTCTTTGGGCAAGACAATTAGCCAAACTCAGCCCCATTGTCTGCGTACCCAGGTGTGTGAATGGCTGAGTGGTTCCTTGATGTGGAGCGCTGTGAGTGCCTTGACTGTGGAAAAGCGCTATATAAATGTGTCAATTTAACTATCTTAAACCATCTTCCACTAAGGCATATAATTTCAAATTGCACTTTGTCTTTTCATGAGAAGAAAAAGTAATGAAATGTTTCTTGACAAACAAAATAAAAAATATATTGTATATGACACAAGAAACCTCTAACTGACCTACTAATCTAAACCACTAACCTGAAAAGTGTATATTTACTGAAGCTGTTTTAAGTAGTTCCAATTTATTGTTTAATGTGTATAATAAATTCCACATTTGTCATACTGTTAGGCATATCTTGTTGCTAAAGGTTTAGTAGTAACATGCTGCTATCTGGTGGTGACAAAATATATTGCAGATTTCTCTGTTCTTCCTTGGCCCATGAGACATTCTTGTTGTGTGTCTAGGGTCTGGAGATTGTGTTTCGTGTGGGACTGGCCATTCTGCAGATGAACCAAGCTGAACTCATCCAGCTCGACATGGAGGGAATGTTACAGGTACAGTACCAAAATCATATTATATTTCCTCCTAATGCACAAAAATAGAGGCGTTCTAAAGCTTTCATAACTGGAGTCTTCATAGAATTTGTATTTTGACCATTTAAACTGTAAAATTGAAATCCAACTGCAATTAATCTGTAGTTTTTTGGAAACGATTGAAATTATCCAGGAAATTTTCACTGCTACTTCTACTACAGTTATTGCTACTTTCCAACTACTCCTAAATACCTTCGAGTCGTCTCACCACATAATGGACCTCCCTGGATTCACTGATTCAAATAGTGATTTGGCATCAGGTTTTTATTTACACACACAAATTAAGTATTGAAATTTATCTAATGTGATTTATTTTACTCTGCTTTTATTTTGTTTTTCATTTAGTTCATTTAAAACCACAATTTGTAACTTTTTAGCCTATCAGCTGAGTAAAAATGCACATGTTTTAGTGTTAGATATTGTGGAGTGGCTGCAAGTATTGGAAAAATGTATTATTATCATTATTGCATATTTTAAAATAACTAATAACAGGTTGATATACTTTTTAGGTGGAACTAGGACCTTAGCATTCATTTATCATTGAAAATCTTGATTATATGATGTCACAGTCAAGTACAATGTATTCGTCATAGCTGTTCCATAATCATTCAAGTAGCTATGATTTCTAGTATTGCCTGCAGGGAGAGGTCACACCACACCCAGTTAATGATACACACACGCACTTTTGACCCATACCTCTTTGAAGCACTAGCACACCTGTTTTCAGGCACTGTAATGTGTTAAACGTAGTGACTTTACGGGCGTGTGTCTGTTTTCTGCTTTCTACCCCAGCACTTTCAGAAAGTCATCCCGCACCAGCTTGACAGTGGACCGGACAAGGTCATACAGGCCGCCTACCAAGTCAAATACAATGCCAAGAAGATGAAGAAGTGAGAGCTGTTTTTGTTTATTTTCATCCAAATCAATCAGTGAATTCCGAATTCAGTTAATACAAGTGGAAGTGTGTGTCCCCCATAGTCTAATAACTTGGCAGACAAAATGGCTTCTTATATTTTCATACAACACCACAATTTTCAACACATCAACCATAACAACTTCAAAAATGTACATTCATTGAGAAAATAAATAACATTACTAAAACTGTAATGGAAATGAAAGATTTCACAGTATCGGCATGATGCATGTTGAAAATGCTGTTTAAAATGATTGCTTTAAACCCATAATGGCAACAAACCAAACACTGTGCTATATGTATTTGTTATTTGCACTTTCCTACATTAATTATATGACCATTTTATCTGAAACTATAGATGCTTGCTGTCATTAGATCATTACACGTTTATGAAACTAATTTGCTAGTTCCCTTTGTATTCACTGAAAGGGATCATAAAAATGTTAGCACTTTTTATTGTGTATGTTTTCATTCGTTATGGTTAGACCCCCTTTTTTATAATATGTACAGGTTCATAAGTATTTGCTGCTAAAATTGCTGGGTTTTAGGTTGGAGAAAGAGTACACTACAATCAAAACTAAAGAGATGGAGGAGCAGGTCGAAATCAAGGTATGTTCTTGTCCAGAACATGTACTGGATATTAATGTTAAAAAATAATAAATAAATAATTATATAATTAATAATTTCACATAGACATGATTCAGGTACTTAACATGGTAAATCAATATATCACATCAAACCTTAACAAACTATAAATGACAGACATTTAAGCCCATTTTGCAAGCCGCCTATCCCTATTTTAGGCCTATACGATGCTCTATCGGATCACCCGATATTTTTCTCCAAAATGTATACATTTCCTATATGTTTAAGTTTCCTTCATTTCCTTTGCAGAGACTACGCACAGAGAACCGACTCCTGAAGCAGAGGATAGACACATTAGAAAAGGTGAGTTTGCATCACAGTTTGTCAAAGTTAACCCATCAGCATGGCACTATACCATCGAGCTGTGTATGCCCATGTCATGCCCATCTCAAAAAGGCAAACCTTATGAATGAAGTCTTGTCTTTCACTAACCGCCTGTGTACTCAACAACCTGGGCATCCAAACCATTCATTTATCATCTACATTTAACCAGAAAATGTCAGACCTTGCATTGATGTCTGCTTGGTGGTGTTTTAATGCTACACAAAACACTGCATGTTCGGACAAGAGGTGAGAAGAAACATGCAT